>NW_027362761.1:1230024985-1230225416 GCF_046119375.1 Phyllobates terribilis | reverse complement strand
CCTGGGCACGGACCGGGTCACAGCCACGGAGAACTACAACCCCTAGCGATCCGGCTCCGGGTATCCCCCTGCACCGCACAGGCAGGGGGCCCACTGTTCTAATGTGAGAGGGAGATGTGTGGACATTGCTGTGGTATGAGCCTCCGGCCACAAGAGGTCTCTGTTGCCTCTAAAAAACAAGCAGTAGTGAGGAGAGGAAGGAGATTGTGGTGAGCCGGTGTGTGCGGCGTGCTGGGAGTGTAACAGGACTTTGAGTGAAGGTGAAGCCTTGCCTGTGACTCTTGCCAAAGAGGAAGAATCACCTTGGGGGACGACTATGGTTGGATGCAGAGTTGGATTTCCCCCAAGGTATCTGAGTGACGAGAAGGGCTCTTTGCTAGTCTGACAGACTGAAACTTGCGCTCCTGTGACGAGGTCAGGACCCTCTCCTTAGTCTCCCAGCTAAGTGCCTGATCAGACAGCTTCTTCAGAGAACAGTTAATGGCCGGTAAGTCTTGAGCTCAGGCACCACCACAGGGATACCGGTGGATGCATGCATGCAAATAGCAGGAAGAGTTTGGTGCCAAACACAGGTTCTCAATTAAAGATATTGGTTGTAGGCAGGGTTGGGTGAACGTTAACTAGAGACTTCCCTCAGTGGTGAGATTGTGGATAGTTAGGATAACAGTATTGTAAAGTAGAAACTTGTTAAGTTTGTTAACTGTTGCGCTGCACCACTGCACGGACCGCCTTGTGCACCCATCTGATTACATCATACTCTGGGTAACACGCGGTTAAAGCACTAGGCGGAACCACTGGGTAGGCAAATTATAGTTCTTCTGTTAGTACATCCTGGTCCTGTCGGTTGTGCAGCGCAGGGGTCCTGGCTGTCTTGAGCTAGTTGTGTGTGAAGTTTATTTGTGTTCCTGTCTCGCATTGCCGGGGCAACCCAGTTCCTGTTCTTAGTAAAAAGGTGTTACCCAAACAAATTGTCTGCTAGTATCCTTTGTCCTCGGCCCGCTGTATTCTGAGAGACCTCCTCGGTACACGGTCTACACTAACATACCCACTGCTAGCAAGGGCCCCACTGGTCTAACATACCCACTGCTAGCAGGGGCCCCACTGGTCTAACATACCCACTGCTAGCAGGGGCCCCACTGGTCTAACATACCCACTGCTAGCAGGGGCCCCACTGGTCTAACATACCCACTGCTAGCAGGGGCCCCACTGGTCTAACATACCCACTGCTAGCAGGGGCCCCACTGGTCTAACATACCCACTGCTAGCAGGGGCCCCACTGGTCTAACATACCCACTGCTAGCAGGGGCCCCACTGGTCTAACATACCCACTGCTAGCAGGGGCCCCACTGGTCTAACATACCCACTGCTAGCAGGGGCCCCACTGGTTTAACATACCCACTGCTAGCAGGGGCCCCACTGGTCTAACATACCCACTACTAGCAGGGGCCTCATTGGTCTAACATACCCACTGCTACCAGGGGCCCCGCTGGTCTTATATACCCACTGCTAGCAGGGGCCCCGCTGGTCTTATATACCCACTGCTAGCAGGGGCCCCACTGGTCTAACATACCCACTGCTAGCAGGGGCCTCATTGGTCTAACATACCCACTGCTAACAGGGGCCCCACTGGTCTAACATACCCACTACTAGCAGGGGCCTCATTGGTCTAACATACCCACTGCTACCAGGGGTCCCACTGGTCTAACATACCCACTGCTAGCAGGGGCCCCACTGGTCTAACATACCCACTGCTAGCAGGGGCCCCGCTGGTCTTATATACCCACTGCTAGCAGGGGTCCCACTGGTCTAACATACCCACTGCTAGCAGGGGCCCCACTGGTCTAACATACCCACTACTAGCAGGAGCCCCGATGGTCACACCACGGTGTTATGATGGTAACATTTTGGTAATGTTAAGGTAAGGAGAATACGGAGAGGTCTAGACCAGGGTTCCTAATCTCCAGTCCTCACCGGCCACCAACACATCTTGTTTTCAGGATGTCCTTAGTATTGGACAGATGATGGAATTATGGCCTGCACAATAAGAAGCACATCCTGAAGACATGATGTGTTGGTGGCCGGTGAGGACTGGAGGTGAGGAACGCTGCTCTGGATTCTTCTGTCTTCGGGAGAATATCTTGTAGAATACCTTGTGTATGATGTTCTCACAGGATCCTCAGTGTTGGAGCCCAGGAGCTCCACACTAAGGGGTTGTACAGATCTCTGCAGCGTACAGTGAAACTCCGCACATCCTTCACATTGTAGCTCTGCTCCTCTGTGGTCTCTGTCACCTGAAAAATACAAATATATTTGCATATTATGTATGAGGAAGCTCACGCCTCCACTTCTCTACCCAATTCTGGAGTTGAGGATTAAAGCGATTGTCCACTACCTGGACAACTCCTTCTTAAAGGCAATATATCAGCAAGTTTGTGCAATTTAATCTGAGAGCATCATGATAGAGGGGCAGAGGGCCTGATTTCTGGGATTTGTTACTGATCAGGTTATGTGCTGTAGTTTAAAAAAAAATCAAGTGTTTTATCAGCTGGAGATTATCACTGCAGGACTAGGTCTCAGTGCAGGCCAGTCAGGCTAATCAGGGTAACCCCCCCCCACTACTGATTGGCAGCTTGTTGACAATGTACACAAGAAGCTGCCAATCAGGGGTGTGGGCGGGGTGGTTCACAGATCAGCATTCTGAGCACTGCTACATCTGCAGCATAGTAAACAGGGATCTATAAAAGCTGCACCAAGCATTCTGTGGCGCCCCTGAGGGTTCAGTCGCCACAGGGGTACTGCACCTCAGAACGAGGTGTGGTATCTCCTCTCCAAGGTAAGGATGGAGTACCTCACAGGACCCCAACCACACACTCAACGCTACACCACTCCAGTTCTGAAGGGCCCCTAAAGCACCATAGTGCTGCCCCGGGCCTGAATGGAGGAGTTGGGGGGAACCAAAGTTAGAGGGAACCACGTAGTGAGTGAGGGTGGAGGAAGCACTTTACTTTAGCACTTAATAGAATCATATTTAACTGGAGGCCATTTTAAGAACAGGGTCTTTGGTCGTGGGTCTTTGGGACGGCAAGTCAGTACAAAGCTTCTGCCGGCTGGAGGGTCCACGGTTCCCGGTCTCAGGCCTCGAGACGGGGGATTGGGGCAGAGTTAAAACCGGCTCTGTACCCGGTCAGAGTCCAACCAAGAAGGCCCAGGAGGGGAGCAGAGGAGCTAGGCTCCACAGGCAAAAGGATCTCAGGGAGTGCGGACGGAGCGGAGTCGCCACCTGCATACCTTATTCTGGCCCTGCCAGAGAGACCCTGCCGCAAGAGGGGGTACCGGTCCCCGATTATCTGACTTTGCACTTCACGTCTCTGTCGGAAAAGTCCGGAGGCTTATGTGGATCCCAGGGGGATACGGACGGAGCGGAGTCACCACCTGTATGCCCTAATCTGAGTTTATCCAGAGGGACCCGGCCTTACGCCACGTTCTCACCACTAGTCACCAAAAAGGGCACCCAGTCGGTCCGGGAACTACACGTTATCCACAAGGGACATCGCAGTACCCGTACGGGACTCAGTGGGGGACACAAGGCGGGAGAAGTTCAAACAAGAGAGAACACACTAGAGCGGGGGGGTCCTGTCAAGCGCTCCTGAACTACCTGGAGTGTGCTGAACCCCACGCTGGCGGCCGCAGCTCGCCATGTGACAGCAGAGAGAAGCTCTGAGCTGAGAAAACACTACCGTGAGTAAAGACTTGGATGACTTCAACTACTGCCTCTGTCTGTTCTTTCCTCCGCGGCTCTGCACCCGCAAGCGCTCTATTCTGCATCCCTTCTCCTATGCTGCCCTGAAGCCCTGCTCCACCTGTGGGGAGCCGCACCACCTAAGCTGCCTGAACACCACTCTCAGAGGACTGTTGCAGCGCTGGTGATCCTCACCAGAAACCACGGGTGGCGTCACGAACATTCCCCTTCTCCCATACAAATCCCCCCCCCTCTTCCTTTCCTTTTAAGAGTGACCCCAGCGTACGGGCCTGGGAGCCGGCCACCACGACATCCCCCAAAACCAACAACAAGGCCCGGGCACCGAGTAGTTTGTCCCCCATCCCCTGGGCGCGTCATCTCTTCCTGGCGTCACAAACAGGATTTTGTGCCTGTGACAATGGCAGAAATCTATACCCATTGCCATCGGGTACTGTGCGCCTTTCCTAAAGACTGTATTTCCACATTCAATGTGGCGCCCGCCCAAGAAGAACGGGCGCCATTATGTGCAGGGAAGACAACAACAACTTAAGCCCTCCCATTGTGGGCCAGGTTCCTGAATGGCGCCAAAAGCTCAGACCGCCCATTGCCTTAGAGACATTCCGCATAGTTGTGTCCGTCAAGTCGGATGGGACGTCCCAAGGAGTGCCTGTCTGCGAGCAGCCATTGAACCGCCCCAGAAAGAGGAGGAGAAAGAGATTGAGACAAGGTGTGGCCTGGGCAAGTCTAGACAGACCACCCCTGGCAGCCGCGATGGAAGGAGAACAGGATGTGCCCTCCGTCATTGGCCCACGAGCAGCCACCTCTCTCACCCTGGAGGGATACAGTATTCACTTAACAGCGGAGGAGGCCGAGTTCCTCCGCGGCGAGGAGGCCCAGCGGAAAGCGGTCGCGGAGTGGAGAGAGGACCTGCCGGGGAAGTTTGCGGCCCGACGCCAAGACACGTCGCGCCACACCAGCGATGCCCCAGCCCAGGCGGAGAAGGAGGAAGACCAGGAGGCCGCATGCAGCCCAGGAGCGGGTAAGAGTGAAACCCCTGCCCCGGGAGCTGAGTTTGCTGACCTCTTCTTGGACCTCCTACCGTCGCCTCCATCCCTGGGAGCCACCGTTTGGGAGCAGCTACTGGCCCCGGACCCTGAGTCTCAAGCCGCCGCAGCCTCCGGAGGCCTGCTGCCCCTCCCGCTCCCGGAACCGCCAGCACCTGCCCTCGCCTGGGTGTACACACACCCGAACCCCGACTGGTCCGCAAGGGTCAAGGACCAGCAGCGGCCCCTGTTAACGCCGTTACCAGCACCCCCGGTTGCTTGCCCAAAAGCGGAGGAGTTTAGATGGGACAACCAGGGGGGGGATCTAATGGGGTTTCCCCAGGAGACCCAAACTGAGGCTTGACAGCGGGAAGAGTATTGTCAACGCGAGCTCCTCCAGCTAGAGAGGGAATGACGTACCCGGAGGGTCCGCTGTGAACAGTTGGAGGTGCAGTCAAAAGCCGCCAAGGCCCAAGCCGGACAGGCGGAGGCCTCCCGTCCTAGCCCCCGGGAGGAAGGACTAATCGTCCGGTTCCACCAGGAAGCGGGATGGGGCTTCATCCGCAGCCCCCAGTTCAAGCACGACGTCTTTGTAAATCGGTGGGACGTTGAGCCCCACTTGGAGCAAGGGCACCCCGACCGCAATCTGTACCTGGCAGATTTGGTCTCCTACACCCGCCACCACGGAGTACGTGGGTGGTACGCCTTAGAGGTGCACCGGGTGTTCAAGGAAGATGCCCCCCTGCACATTGCCACTGGTGACCGGTCCGGATCTGTGGGCAAACACGAGCCGTACCCCCGGTGGGGATACCACCACTAATGCGGCCCCGGAGGCTGAACTTCCTTGTTTTTCAGTTACTGTTCATGTTTTATTAAGACATTGTGTCTGCGGACAGTGAGCAGTCAACAAACTTTGTTGTAAATAGTTTGCACCTATTAAGGTGCCCCCTATTGGTTTTATACGCACATCAGACCTCAGAACAAAAACCAGTCTGGTGTGGCACAAACGGAGGTCCTACTCAGGATCACCATGCCCTGCAGCCACCCCAGGGCCTATGTGGAGGGTTTGCTTTGGACAGGTCCCTCATGCTGCTGAACTTGCACTTGTATAATCTTATCTAACGTTTCTATATATATATACAATGTTTTAGTATTTATCATGTAACCTGCAACGTTTAAGAAAAGTGCCTCCCATAAAGGGAAGATTGTTATTGTTTTGTTTAAAAAATTTTGAATGTCTGAAAAATACCATGTCTTTGCTCTATTGCAGCCTGCGGATGTGCTGTGTTTCACCAGGGGGGAATGTGGCACCCCTGAGGGTTCAGTCGCCACAGGGGTACTGCACCTCAGAACGAGGTGTGGTATCTCCTCTCCAAAGTAAGGATGGAGCACCACACAGGACCCCAACCACACATTCAACACTACACCACTCCAGTTCTGAAGGGGGCCTAAAGCACCATAGTGCTGCCCCGGGCCTGAATGGAGGAGTTGGGGGGAACCAAGTAGTGAGTGAGGGTGGAGGAAGCACTTTACTTTAGCACTTAATAGAATCATATTTAACTGGAGGCCATTTTAAGAACCGGGTCTTTGGTTGTGGGTCTTTGGGACGGCAAGTCAGTACAAAGCTGCTGCCGGCTGGAGGGTCCACGATTCCCGGTCTCAGGCCTCGAGAAGGGGGACTGGGGCAGAGTTAAAACCGGCTCTGTCCCCGGTCAGAGTCCAACCAAGAAAGCCCATGAAGGGAGCAGAGGAGCTAGGCTCCACAGGCAAAAGGATCTCAGGGGGTGCGGACGGAGTGGAGTCGCCACCTGCATACCTTATTCTGGCCCTGCCAGAGAGACCCTGCCGCAAGAGGGTGTACCGGTCCCCGATTATCTGACTTTGCACTTCACGTCTCTGTCGGAAAAGTCCGGAGGCTTATGTGGATCCCAGGGGGATACGGACGGAGCGGAGTCGCCACCTGTATGCCCTAATCTGAGTTTATCATGAGGGACCCGGCCTTGCGCCACATTCTCACCACCAGTCACCAAAAAGGGCATCCAGTCGGTCCGGGAACTACACGTTACCCACAAAGGACATCGCAGTACCCGTACGGGACTCAGTGGGGGATACAAGGCGGGAGAAGTTCAAACAAGAGAGGAACACACTAGAGCAGGGGGGTCCTGTCAAGCGCTCCTGAACTACCTGGAGTGTGCTGAACCCCACGCTGGCGGCCGCAGCTCGTCGTGTGACAGCAGAGAGAAGCTCTGAGCTGAGAAAACACTACCGTGAGTAAAGACTTGGATGACTTCAACTATTGCCTCTGTCTGTTCTTTCCTCCGCGGCTCTGCACCCGCCAGCGCTCTATTCTGCATCCCTTCTCCTACGCTGCCCTGAAGCCCTGCTCCACCTGTGGGGAGCCGCACCACCTAAGCTGCCTGAACACCGCTCTCAGAGGACTGTTGCAGCGCTGGTGATCCTCACCAGAAACCACGGGTGGTGTCACGAACATTCCCCTTCTCCCATACAAATTCCCCCCCCCTTCCTTTCCTTTTAAGAGTGACCCCAGGGTACAGGCCCGGGAGCCGGCCACCACGACATCCCCCAAAACCAACAACAAGGTCCGGGCGCCGAGCAGTTTGTCCCCCATCCCCTGGGCGCTTCAATTCCAATAAGTGACACATCCCTGGAATCAGGCTCTTCGCCACTACACTATGCTGCTGTCAGATTCCGTAGCAAAAGCCCGCTGACAGATTCCCTTTAAATACTATATTCACCCTTCTAAAATAAAAACACCATATAGTCCCCTCCTGTACCTGTACCACACGTGTCCTCCAGCACATCCACGGCTGCTATTCAGCTGCTGAGCTCACACTTTCTTCAGAAGAACCTCAGATACCACGGAAAAGTGTGAGTGCAGCAGCTTATTAGTGTCAGCTGATTGGCTGCAGCGCTCACATGGTATAACATGTCACGCAATCCTCGGAAGACCTGGCGCTGGTATAGGAGGTCAGTATATGGTATTATAGAAAGGGGTTGTCCAGATAGTGGAGAAACCCCTTAACTATGTGGAGGGATATAAAGATAGTGAAGCTATGGAATCTGGTGATTAGGAGGAACCTGAAGCAAATCCTGGTGAAGAGGTGAAATCTATAGAGCTTGTAAATGCAGCACTTAGTGAAGATGTAGAATCTGGAGGGAATGTGAAACCTGATTACAGTCTAAAACTTGGTGACAAAGTGAATCCTGATGGAGATGTTAAATCTGGTCACAATTTAGGATTTGGTGAAATGTGGGACCTGGTGAACGCTTAGGTTTTTGAATCCAACGTGGACAATTCCCAAGACATCATCTTATTACAAGCTGAAAACATAAGCTCCTTTGGAGGAGCCTCGTGTATTTCCACACTTTATTCCATAGACAATAGAAGAACCTTGTCTTGGTGACTTCTACTCACTTTAAGGTCATCTTCACACATGAATCTTTTACTCACACTGGTGTTGTTTCGATAGTTGACCCACAACTCGAACAGCAGAGGGAAGAAGGACAGATGACGGGTCCAAGATGGGTTTGACCAAATGATCTTCTCATTGGTGACAGCCAAGTTCTCCGGGGACCTGGGCACCACTAGAAGGCCAGAAAAAAAAGAAATCTGACTTTAACAGTGAAGGGATCAACGTTTATCCAACCTGAGACTGTGGAGAATGCCTTTTTCTTACAGAACACAGTGGGAAGCCAGAAGGTTTGTGATTGTGCAGTGCCTGGGGCAGGAGCAGGTAGGTCAGGGCAGGCAAGGAGATGCTTGTCAGTTTAGCGGCAGCAACAGCCGCCTCGACAACAGCAGTATTACAGTATAACGCAAGAAACGTTTTATGGGAAACATACTCTTTTGAAGATACACAAACAAGAAACCATTCCCAAAATAGGGCTAATTTTTTTTTTTTTTTTTAAAAGGCTTGGATGGCAATAAGCCGTAGCTTCTTCACTTTCAAAACAGTACTCCTGTTTTGTCTTCACATGAAAAGGGATGATTTTTGGATGGTATGAAAAAAAAGATGTTTAATTGTCTAGCCATTTTGTGACTAGAAAACCAGTTGCGGATCACAAAAAGGGATAATTTTTTACTCCTAGTTGAGAAACAATCACATATTTACTTTCAAAAGAGCACATCTGTTTTGTATCTTTAACTAAAGATATAGCTTTATCACAAGGCATCCAAAAATTATCACTTCAATTATCAAAGTGCTAAGCTCTTGATTCTCCCCAAACAGGGATCATTTTGCACACAACCGTTTAAAAATGCCACAATTTCTTCCATTTGTGCCACTTGACTATAAACCTCAGAAATTCATGCATCTGCCCCCAAAAGGGATAATTTTAGACTGTTTATACAGTATAATTAGCATAACAAACCGAAACTGCACTGTGTGGTTAAATACTCAGCTGGTTACCACCACTTACCATCCGTTTTCCCCTAGCCAGATGTCAGTTGGACATTAAAAGGCTGTGTTTGCATTACAGAGCTTAAAAGGGGACTGCAAGGGGAATTCAGTGCTCTACACCTATTCCAAGCACTTAAAGGTTTTTTAGTTATGCAGCAAATAGAACTTTTTGGAAAAAATCTGTGAATCTGGAGAATTCGAATTTCAAAAGATCCACTCATCTCTATTACTCACCAATATCTCGGATATAGATGGATATGTATCCTGTCCTATATTCACCATCAGACATGAGCTCGACAGACACATTAATGGGATGAACCTGCTCCTCAAAAGGACAGAAACCAGGAAGAGGAACGTCAAACACAAGAAGCTGATTCCCATTCTGTGAGATCTTCATTTCCTTCCAGCCTTGGTCCATTTTGGAGCTGAAGGACAAATCGGTGAATATTTAACCTGACAGAAAATCGTTTATGAGATCCAGACACATTGGGTCCATGTAATTCCACTTACTTGTTGGACTTTGCTCTCACCAGACTTTTGTGGACGAGTTTTTCAGCCAGTGAACATTGGAGAATAGGACTGGTATGTGAATCCACAGAGCAAGAGAAGGACAAGGGATTGTGTCCTGAGGGAATGGAAGTTTGGAATGACTTATGAGATCCCTACCATAACATAACAAGTGGGACAGGAAGCACTGATGAGATTCAACTAAACCTTGTGAAGGAGATCATTCGGGGAGCTCTACATAATCCCTATAGAGGAGTGGGACAAAAGGGACTGACAAAATCCAACTGAATGATGTGGAACAAATCATGTGGGCCAACTGAATGATGTGGAACAAATCATGTGGGGGTGCTCTACATGATCCCTATAGAGAAACGGGACAGGAATGACTGACGATATCCCTACCATAACCTTGTGGGGAGCTCTATAAGATCCCTATAGTGGAGTGGGAAAGGAAGGACTAATGAGATCCCTACAATAACATTGTGGAGGAGATCAAGTGAGGAACACTACATGATCTGTATATAGGAGCAGGACAGGAATGACTTACGAGAAGCCTACCCTAACCTTATGGAGGAGATCATGTGATGAGCAGGACAGGAATGACTTACGAGACCCCTACCCTAACCTTATGGAGGAGATCATGTGATGAGCAGGACAGGAATGACTTACGAGACCCCTACCCTAACCTTATGGCGGAGATCATGTGATGAGCAGGACAGGAATGACTTACGAGAACCCTTCCCTAAACTTATGGAGGAGATCATGTGATGAGCAGGACAGGAATGACTTACGAGAACCCTACCCTAACCTTATGGAGGAGATCACGTGATGAGCAGGACAAGAATGAAGATGAGATCCCTAATAAACCTTGTGGAGGAGATCATGTGAGGAACACTACATGATCTGTATAGAGGAGCAGGACAGGAATGACTTACGAGACCCCTACCCTAACCTTATGGAGGAGATCATGTGATGAGCAGGACAGGAATGACTTACGAGACCCCTACCCTAACCTTATGGAGGAGATCATGTGAGGAACAGGACAGGAATGAAGATGAGATCCCTAATAAACCTTGTGGAGGAGATCATGTGTGGCCTTACAATGCCCGTTCCAGTGTGTGGATGACCCGGTAAAAGTGTATTATCCATGGGGGATACATTTAGTGGGGATTTCCCATCATCCCTGATTCCTTCTCTCCCTCATAGTGTTTAGGGGCCCTGGCCCCACACCGTATCACGTTTGTGCCCCCAGGAGGCAGTGTTGTAGTGGTATTTATCTCCATGTAATAGTTCTGACTGCACCTACCTCTGTTTTCCCTCCCCCACACAGTCATGTGACAGCTAAGCTCCACCCAGTTGAAGATGATGGGCGATGTGGTCCTTACCTCTGTCTATCAGTATGTACTGGGAGTAGTTTTGATGGCTGTTGGTGCAGGTATAGAGGCCGGTGCAGCGGTGTCTCAGGGGGCGCAGGTGCAGGGTCTTCTGGTGCGTTGAGCCATTTACACAGTTATGAGGTGGAAAATTCCAGATAATTTTCTTGGCTTCTAGCGGACACTCGAGGACATGCGTCACTCTTTCTTTTACAGTATAATCTAGAAGAAAGGGATGTACGGAGCACGTGAGGAGACCCCAGTATGGTGGGACCGTCTATTATACATCATAGTGGAAGCCATGTATACAGCGATGTTAGACCGCTGCAGGACTCATGTATGTGATGTGGTATCATATGTACCGCCAGGTCATGCTCAGAAATACCGCAGTAATAGTCATGTGACTGACGGCATCAGGACCACCATCAGAAATGTCTAAGCCCCTTATGTGAAGTTATTAGGGTCTGTGCACACAGTGTCTCTTTCAGGCAGCTCTGCAGAGGAACCTTCCTGAAGAGGCGCTTGATAAACCCTAAAAAGAATAAACACAGGCGCTGCGATGTGGCTGCGACCAGCTGCGTGTCCACTCTGGGATCTAGTCTGTATGTATGTCCACAGTGGGGTCTTTATTGTATGTTTTTCCACTGTGGGTTCTCTGCTGCAAGTCTACAGTGCGTTTTGTGCTGTGTGTCCACTCTGCGTTCTCTACTGTGTGTCCACGTGGGTGCACGGCCCTACATCTCCTCCTCATCTCTGTCTACCACCCTACCCATCCTCTCCAGAGTGCTGCACCACCCTACATCTCCTCCTCATCTCTGTCTGCCACCTACCCATCCTCTCCACAGTGCTGCCACCTACCCATCCTCTCCACAGTGCTGCACCACCCTACATCTTCTCCTCATCTCTGTCTACCACCTACCCATCCTCTCCACAGTGCTGCACCACCCTACATCTTCTCCTCATCTCTGTCTACCACCTACCCATCCTCTCCACAGTGCTGCACCGCCCTACATCTCCTCCTCATCTCTGTCTATAACCCTACTCATCCTCTCCACCATGCGGCACCACCCTACATCTCCTCCTCATCTCTGTCTACCACCTACCCATCCTCTCCACAGTGCTGCACCGCCCTACATCTTCTCCTCATCTCTGTCTACCACCTACCCATCCTCTCCACAGTGCTGCACCACCCTACATCTCCTCCTCATCTCTCTCTATCACCTACCCATCCTCTCCACAGTGCTGCACCACCCTACATCTCCTCCTCATCTCTGTCTACCACCTACCCATCCTCTCCACAGTGCTGCACCACCCTACATCTCCTCCTCATCTCTGTCTACCACCTACCCATCCTCTCCACAGTGCTGCACCACCCTACATCTCCTCCTCATCTCTGTCTTCCACCTACCCATCCTCTCTACAGTGCTGCACCGCCCTACATCTCCTCCTCATCTCTGTCTACCACCTACCCATCCTCTCCACAGTGCTGCACCACCCTACATCTCCTCCTCATCTCTGTCTACCACCTACCCATCCTCTCTACAGTGCTGCACCGCCCTACATCTCCTCCTCATCTCTTTCTACCACCTACCCATCCTCTCCACAGTTCTGCACCACCCTACATCTCCTCCTCATCTCTTTCTTTCTATCACCCTACCCTTCCTCTCCATTGTGCTACACCCCCCTACATCTCCTCCTCATTTCTGTCTATAACCCTACTCATCCTCTCCACCATGCGGCACCACCCTACATCTCCTCCTCATCTCTGTCTACCACCTACCCGTCCTCTCCACAGTGCTGCACCGCCCTACATCTTCTCCTCATCTCTGTCTACCACCTACCCATCCTCTCCACAGTGCTGCACCGCCCTACATTTCCTCCTCATCTCTCTACCACCTACCCATCCTCTCCATAGTGCAGCACCGCCCTACATCTTCTCCTCATCTCTGTCTACCACCTACCCATCCTCTCCACAGTGCTGCACCGCCCTACATCTCCTCCTCATCTCTGTCTACCACCTACCCATCCTCTCCACAGTGCTGCACCACCCTTCATCTTCTCCTCATCTCTGTCTACCACCTACCTATCCTCTCCACAGTGCTGCACCGCCCTACATCTCCTCCTCAGCTCTGTCTACCAACCTACCCATCCTCTCCACAGTGCTGCACCGCCCTACATCTCCTCCTCATCTCTGTCTACCACCTACCTATCCTCTCCACAGTGCTGCACCACCCTACATCTCCTCCTCATCTCTGTCTACCACCTACCTATCCTCTCCACAGTGCTGCACCGCCCTACATCTCCTCCTCAGCTCTGTCTACCACCTACCCATCCTCTCTACAGTGCTGCACCGCCCTACATCTCCTCCTCATCTCTGTCTACCACCTACCCATCCTCTCCACAGTGCTGCACCGCCCTACATCTCCTCCTCATCTCTGTCTACCACCTACCTATCCTCTCCACAGTGCTGCACCACTCTACATCTCCTCCTCATCTCTGTCTACCACCTACCTATCCTCTCCACAGTGCTGCACCGCCCTACATCTCCTCCTCATCTCTGTCTACCACCTACCCATCCTCTCTACAGTGCTGCACCGCCCTACATCTCCTCCTCATCTCTGTCTACCACCTACCTATCCTCTCCACAGTGCTGCACCGCCCTACATCTCCTCCTCATCTCTGTCTACCACCTATCCATCCTCTCCACAGTGCTGCACCGCCCTACATCTCCTCCTCAGCTCTGTCTACCACCTACCCGTCCTCTCCACAGTGCTACACCGCCCTACATCTCCTCCTCAGCTCTGTCTACCAACCTACCTATGTTCTGCATTCCACTAATCCCTTAAACTGGACATTAGATATGATTGAGTATGTTGTGTTAACCCTTTCACTGAGTATGCTCGGGCGAGCTCCGAGTATTTACAGCTGCTCGGTGATATGGTTGAATCGCTCCCGTGTGCATGATTTGCGACTGTTTGACAGTTTTAATACATGTGAGGAATGATTGTTTCTTTTGCATTCCTCACATGTAATAAAGCTGTTAAACAGTTTCAAATCATGCACACAAGAGCGATTCAACCATATCACCGAGCAGCTGTAAATACTCGGAGCTCGCCCGAGCATACTCGGTGAAAGGGTTAACACAACATACTCGCTCAACACTACTGGAGATTCTTTATAATCTTAACCTCCTACTTCCATCTTCAAGACGTCTCTCGTGCTGTGCCAGCTCTCTGTAATGCACTTCCCCACACAATCTGATAAATTCCCAGAATGCAAAAATAAAGATAACGGCAGCCTTTGGTGCGTGAAAAAGAGGGTGGTCCCTTGAAACATTACCCAGGTGAGGATGATTGATTCTTGTTCTGAACCAAGTTAGAGATACCCCCAGCTGCCAAAGATTTATGAACCGCCATGACCCAGGAATTGGACTAAATCACCCCAATAACGGGAACCCCCAAATACTAGATACTCACAGTGCTGCGGCCAGGAGACCGGAAGAGGCTGAAGATAGTGAATTCTTAAGGCCAAGATGGCAAGAGAAAGAAGAAGAGACATCTGCAACGCAAAGGAGAACAACCAAATTTCAATAGAAAGTACGTTCCCATATGTTAAAACCACACAGAATATCACACACATCTACAGCATCATATAGATCACATACGTCTCTACGGCCTAACACAGAAGACGTAGGTCTCTACCACATGACACTGAAGACGTAGGTCTCTACCACATCATATAGAACACGTACCTCTCTACCACATGACACTGAAGACGTAGGTATCTACCACATGACACTGAAGACGTAGGTCTCTACCACATCATATAGAACACGTACCTCTCTACCACATGACACTGAAGACGTAGGTCTCTACCACATCATATAGAACACGTACCTCTCTACCACATGACACTGAAGACGTAGGTCTCTACCACATCATATAGAACACGTACCTCTCTACCACATGACACTGAAGACGTAGGTATCTACCACATGACACTGAAGACGTAGGTCTCTACCACATCATATAGAACACGTACCTCTCTACCACATGACACTGAAGACGTAGGTCTCTACCACATCATATAGAACACGTACCTCTCTACCACATGACACTGAAGACGTAGGTCTCTACCACATCATATAGAACACGTACCTCTCTACCTCCTGACACTGAAGATGTAGATCTCTAAAACATGACAAAGAAGATGTGTGTCTTACGCCCAATGGAGGCGCAAGTGGATTTTTGGACCCATTGTGCCACGGACTGGGCCTACCCTGGAGGAGCGTAACTAAGCAGCTAACTTGGTGTTCACTGGAGCCTCTAGTGGTAAGATCATGCATGAGCGGCAGGTAGCTGCCAGGTACCACTCTAGGGTGGTGTCCAGCAGTAGCTGCTGAACAGGGACTGCACCGGGACCAGGGGACTTTGGGAGCAGACTGGCCACACCAGGACCAGGGGACAATGTTCTGGAATGGCAGTTCTGAGACCAGGGGACAAGGATACAGGCACTGGCAGCTCCGGGTCCAGCTGCCGAGGGTTCAGGCACTGGCTGCTCCAGGACAAGGGGATGAGGGTTCAGGCACTGGCCGCTTCGGGACCAGGGGACTCGGGTACAGGACACTGACAACACCGGGACCAGGGGACTACGAACTCAGGACTAGCCACACCAGGACCACGGGACCTCACAACTCACTAGCAGTACATCTACAACTCATTGCTTGGCGACTCCCTAGGGGAGAGGGAGTCTTTTATACGAGATGACTCCCAGCTATGGGCTGGGAGCCATCTTGCAGGTATAATACTTAAACTAAATACTTCTCAGCAACAAGCTGAAAGCATTTAGCATACATGCACACTGCCTCTGTAAGAGCAGGAAAGCACAAGCACGCGCACTAGATGCTGCTGAGGGATCGCTCCTGATGGCCTTCTACGAGGAGGTGAGCTCACAGCTGGACCGGGGAGAGGCAGTGGATGTTGTAGACCTTGACTTCTCCAAAGCGTTTGATACCGTGCCACACAAAAGGTTGGTATATAAAATGAGAATGCTTGGTCTGGGGGATAATGTGTGCAAGTGGGTAAATAGCTGGCTGAGTGATAGAAAGCAGAGGGTGGTTATCAATGGAGTAAGCTCAGGGGGTGTCAGGGTTACTAGCGGGGGGCCTCAAGGGTCTGTCTTGGGCCCTATACTATTTAATATATTTATTAATGATCTAGTGGAAGGGTTGCATAGTAAAATAGCAATATTTGCAGATGATACTAAACTTTGTAAAGTAGTTAATACAGATGAGGACAGGGCACAGCTACAGGAGGATTTAGATAAATTGGGGAGTTGGGCCAAAAAATGACCCAAGCAGAGACATATTGTTCATACAGGCTTACAGCCCAAGAGTGGCATATCCAGTGGTAGCGTAGCGTAGTTTCCCATCATACGAAGGTGACATTGTCATGGTTGATGGGCACACATAAATTGGCCAAATTATGCACAAAAAAACTTCATTTTTCAAAGTGACATTAGTCTAGATACAATATTTCTTATATGTTCATGTATGGAGTGCCGAAGTTCTTTTTGCAATTGTCCCACTAGACTGGCGTCAAGCAAATGTGGTACCAATATTCAAAAAGGGGTCTAAAAGTGACCCTGGGAACTATAGAGCAGTCAGCTTAACGTCTGTTGTGGGTAAATTGTTTGAAGGATTTCTTAGAGATGCTATTGTAGAATATCTTAATGATAATAACTGTCTAACTCCATATCAACATGGATTCATGAGGGATCGCTCCTGATGGCCTTCTACGAGGAGGTGAGCTCACAGCTGGACCGGGGAGAGTCAGTGGATGTTGTAGACCTTGACTTCTCCAAAGCGTTTGATACCGTGCCACACAAAAGGTTGGTATATAAAATGAGAATGCTTGGTCTGGGGGATAATGTGTGCAAGTGGGTAAATATCTGGCCGAGTGATAGAAAGCAGAGGGTGGTTATCAATGGAGTAAGCTCCGGGGGTGTCAGGGTTACTAGCGGGGGGCCTCAAGGGTCTGTCTTGGGCCCTATATTATTTAATATATTTATTAATGATCTAGTGGAAGGGTTGCATAGTAAAATAGCAATATTTGCAGATGATACTAAACTTTGTAAAGTAGTTAATACAGATGAGGATAGGGCACAGCTACAGGAGGATTTAGATAAATTGGGGAGTTGGGCCAAAAAATGGCAAATGGGGTTCAATGCCGATAAATGTAAGGTCATGAACATGGGAAAGAAAAACAGCAGTCACCCATACATATTAAATGGGAAACCGTTGGGGAAATCTGACATGGAGAAGGACCTGGGCGTCTTGGTTAATAGCAAATTAAATTGGAGTGCCCAGTGTCAGGCTGCAGCTGCGAAGGCAAATAGAGTCATGGCATGCATCAGAAGAGGAATAGGGGCATATGATGAGAACATTGTTCTTCCTCTGTATAAAGCGCTGGTAAGGCCGCACTTAGAATATTGTGCACAGTTCTGGGCTCCGGTGCTCAGGAAAGACATATTGGAGCTAGAGAGGGTACAAAGGAGGGCGACTAAGGTAATAAAGGGAATGGAGGGACTAGAATACCCAGAGAGGTTGTCAAAATTAGGCCTATTTACGTTGGAAAAGAGAAGGCTTAGGGGAGACCTCATAAACATGTATAAATACATCAGGGGGCAGTACAGAGATCTCTCCCATGACCTGTTTATACCAAGGATGGAGACAAAGACGAGGGGGCACACTATGCGTCTGGAGGAAAGGAGGTTCCTGCACCAGCATAGAAGGGGATTCTTTACGGTCAGAGCCGTGAGACTCTGGAACTCTCTGGGAGAGGAAGTGGTGATGTCCAACTCACTTAATGAGTTCAAGAGAGGCTTGGACGCCTTTCTTGAGAACAATAAAATTACATCTTATGCTTAGTTAATTAATCCAGGGATTTAATCTGACTGCCAGATTGGTGTCGGGAAGTGAATTTTTCCTCAATGATGTAAATTGGCCTATACCGCATGGTATAGGAATAGCGGAATAGCTGCAGTGCACAAGAAATAGGCTGAACTGGATGGACACTTGTCTTCTTTCGGCCTTATAAACTATGTAACTATGTAACTATATATATTGCTCCATACAGAATACTGAACCCCATATAATGCTCCATACAGAATTATGGACCTCATATAATGCTCCATACAGAATAATGGACCTCATATATTGCTCCATACAGAATACTGGACCCCATATAATGCTCCATACAGAATAATGGACCTCATATATTGCTCCATACAGAATACTGGACCCCATATAATGCTCCATGTAAAATACTGGACCCCATATAATGCTCCATACAGAATAATGGGCCCCATATAATGCTCCATACAGAATAATGAGCCCCATATAATGCTCCATACAGAATAATGGGCCTCATATAATGCCCCATACAGTATAATGGACCTCATATATTGCTCCATACAGAATACTGGACCCCATATAATGCTCCATGTAGAATACTGGACCACATATAATGCTCCATACAGAATAATGGGTCCCATATAATGCTCCATACAGAATAATGGGCCCCATATAATGCTCCATACAGAATAATGGACCCCATATAATGCACCATACAGAATAATGGGCCCCATATAATGCTCCATACAGAATACTGGACCCCATATAATGCTTCATACAGAATAATGGGCCCCATATAATGCTCCATACAGAATAATGAGCCCCATATAATGCTCCATACAGAATAATGGACCTCATATAATGCTCCATGCAGAATTATGGACCTCATATATTGCTCCATACAGAATTAAAGACCTCATATATTGCTCCATACAGAATACTGGACCCCATATAATGCTCCATACAGAATTATGGACCTCATATATTGCTCCATACAGAATACTGGACCCCATAAAATGCTCCATACAGAATTATGGACCTCATATAATGCTCCATACAGAATACTGGACCCCATATAATGCTCCATACAGAATAATGGACCTCATATATTGCTCCATACAGAATACTGGACCCCATATAATGCTCCATGTAGAATACTGGACCCCATATAATGCTCCATACAGAATAATGGGCCTCATAATGCTCCATACAGAATAACGGGCCTCATATAATGCTCCATACTGAACAATGGACCTCATATATTGCTCCATACAGAGTACTGGACCCCATATAATGCTCCATACAGAATAATGGACCTCATATATTGCTCCATACAGAATACTGGACCCCATATAATGCTCCATGTAGAATACTGGACCCCATATAATGCTCCATACAGAATAATGGACCCCATATAATGCTCCATACAGAATAATAAGCCCCATATAATGCTCCATACAGAATAATGGGCCTCATATAATGCTCCATACAGAATAACGGGCCTCATATAATGCTCCATACTGAACAATGGACCTCATATATTGCTCTATACAGAGTACTGGACCCCATATAATGCTCCATACAGAATAATGGACCCCATATAATGCTCCATACAGAATAATGGGCCCCATATAATGCTCCATACAGAATAATGAGCCTCATATAATGCTCCATACAGAATAATGGGCCTCATATAATGCTCCATACAGAATAATGGACCTCATATATTACTCCATACAGAATACTGGACCCCATATAATGCTCCATGTAGAATACTGGACCCCATATAATGCTCCATACAGAATAATGGGTCCCATATAATGCTCCATACAGAATAATGGGCCCCATATAATGCTCCATACAGAATAATGGACCCCATATAATGCTCCATACAGAATAATGGGCCCCATATAATGCTCCATACAGAATACTGGACCCCATATAATGCTTCATACACAATAATGGGCCCCATATAATGCTCCATACAGAATATTGAGCCCCATATAATGCTCCACGCAGAATAATGGACCTCATATAATACTCCATACAGAATTATGGACCTCATATATTGCTCCATACAGAATAATGGACCTCATATATTGCTCCATACAGAATTATGGACCTCATATATTGCTCCATACAGAATACTGGACCCCATATAATGCTCCATACAGAATTATGCACCCCATACAATGCTCCATACAGAATTATGGACCCCATATAATGCTCCATACAGACTAATAGACCTGTTATGTGCTTCGCATAGGGATCCAGCAAGACTTGCACCAAACCAGCAAATGCGCAGCCACAGATTCATTTGGCACAAGCTGCCCAGCTATTCGAGCCCTTGAGAGCCGGGAATTCTCTTCACCCAGCTCCCAGTAAAGGGGACTTTGGCAGAGACCTCCCCAGGCCCACTGTCGCTAGGCGGCTGTTGCCTAGTTGACGACCAGGTGAGTACCTCTGCAAGAACTCCAGGGAGTGAAACCAGAAGAAAAAACAGCTGTATACAGGGGCCGACACTATAACTGCTTTATACAGGGGCCGACATTATAACAGCTTTATACAGGGACCGACACTATAACTGCTTTATACAGGAGCCGACACTATAACAGCTTTATACAGGAGCCGACACTATAACAGCTTTATACAGGGGCCGACACTATAACAGCTTTATACAGGGGCCGACACTATAACAGCTTTATACAGGGCCGACACTATAACAGCTTTATACAGGGGCCGACACTATAACAGCTTTATACAGGGGCCGACACTATAACGGCTTTATACAGGGGCCGACACTATAACAGCTTTATACAGGGGCCGACACTATAACGGCTTTATACAGGGGCCGACACTATAACAGCTTTATACAGGGGCCGACACTATAACAGCTTTATACAGGGGCCGACACTATAACGGCTTTATACAGGGGCCGACACTATAACAGCTTTATACAGGGGCCGACACTATAACGGCTTTATACAGGGGCCACACTATAACAGCTTTATACAGGGGCTGACACTATAACAGCTTTATACAGGGGCCGACACTATAACAGCTTTATACAGGGGCCGACACTATAACAGCTTTATACAGGGGCCGACACTATAACAGCTTTATACAGGGACCGACACTATAACTGCTTTATACAGGGGCCGACACTATAACAGCTTTATACAAGGGCCGACATCTATAACAGCTCTATACAGGGGCCGACACTATAACAGCTTTATACAGGGGCCGACACTATAACAGCTTTATACAAGGGCCGACACTTTGACAGCTTTATACAAGAGCCGGATGACTTCCTCGATACACAGAATATTGTGGGAAAACCAGCTCCTGTTCCTCCTCATTATTACATAATCCTCATTGGGATGAGATGAGGCTGGGCTGTGTGTAATCACCCTGTATGGTTCCTTGCTCCATCTCATCGTGCTCCGCCTGCAAAGCTTCCTCTTTAATTGTGAGCAGAGAGCGTTTCAGTAGGCAGAGAAGCGGATGGTGATGCTAATTATGGCATCATCACCGCTCACCATCTTGGTTGAGTCCATAAAGTTTTGGAGAATGGCACAGATGTCAGACATCCATGTCCACTTATCAGCTCTTATGTGCGGAGGCTGACCGGAATACCGACGAGCGTGTTGAAGCTGGGACTCAACAACTGCCCTCTGCTGCTCACAAATTCTTCCCAAGATATGCAACGTTGATTTCCATTGTGTGGTGACATCGCACATCAGTCGATGAGTTGCAAGCTGCAAACACTGCTGAAGCACTGCCAGGGCGGCAGAAGCTGTAGCTGACTTTCGGAAACCGCCATACACACGCCGTACTTTCACAAGCAGCTCAGGCAGATCTGGGTAGGTTTTGAGAAACCGCTGAACCACTAAGTTGAGCACATAGGCCATGCATGGTAATTGTGCGAGGTTACCAAGCTTCAGAGCCGCCACCAGGTTCCAGCCATTGTTACACATGACCATGCCTGGCTGTAGCTTCAGTGGTGACAGTCACAGCTCTGACTGCTCTGTTACAACTTTCAACAACTGCAGACAGTGGTGTGCGGTTTGTCACCTAAGCAGATTAGCATCAGCAGAGCCTGTTGCCGCTTGGCCGAGGCAGTGGTGCAGTGCTTACAGTTTGCAATTGATGTAGTCGTTTTGAAGATGGAGGCTGAAGAGGAAGAGGAGGTTCAAGAGCTGTAGAATGGGGGGGCAACCCTGATTGAACCAGGGAACCCAATCCTCGGCGTCGGGAAGACGTGTTCCATCCCAGGGTCTGACTGGGTCCCGGCTTCCACAATATTCACTCAGTGTGCAGTCAGTGAAATGTACCATCCCTGGGCACAAGCACTTTTCCATGTGTCCGTGGTGAGGTGGACCTTCCCAGTAACTGCGTTGGTGAGGGCACAGGTTAAGTTCTGAGACACGTGCTTGTTTAAGGCGAGGATGGCACACCGGGAGAAATAGTGGTGGCTGGGGACCGAGTACCGAGGGATAGCCGCCATGAGGTCTCCACGAACCTAAAAGGCAACATTTCTAGTGCAAGCAGTCTAGAAATGTGGCAGTTTAGTATTGTGGCCTGTGGGTGCATGTCTGCGTATTTGCGCTTGCGTTCTAAGGACTGGGATTGGGACAACTGAACGCTCCGGGATTGGGTTACCTTTGTGTGACCGTGGCTGTTCAAATATTTGGGCATCTCTACATGAGATCGCCTCATGCCCCACTTGAAGTGGACCGAGCGAGAGGCTAGAATCTATAAATGGAAATGTGAACAGCTCTTCTGAGTGTCCAAGTGTGGGATCACTTGTCTTCGGGCACTCGGCATGGTGGGAGGAAGGAGGATCAGGGTGAGGAATATCTGGTCCAGACTCACGGCTACTAAGACTGGACCGTGTGGAAGACAGGGTGGTGGTGGTGGTTGCAAACTGACTTGAAGCATTATCTGCTATCCAACCACCTTGTCACACTGCTCTGGCTTCAAGAGTGGTGTTCCACTGCCCCCTAGAAAGAGGAACAGGAAGGTGGGTCGACATGATGTGGGTGTTTGTTGTGCTCCCTCAGCAGGCACAGTATCATCTTGCCCATGTCCTCAGCCTCTGCCTGCACCATCAGCATGACGTCCATTTCCCCGTCTCTTAACTCGCGCCATGTCCATTTTAAATGGGGTATAATATTTTGCAGCTTGCAAAAAATGTCAGGATTATAACCGAACTAATATTAGATCATGTGTGATGACCACGTTTTTATGAAGTGCTGGTATACCAATGCTATTGGTCAGCAGCCAAGTGTGGATATGTTTTGAACACACAACTGGCAGACTTTCAATTGAGTATGATATTTGGCAGCTTGCAAAAAAGTTCAGGATTATTACGGAAGTAATATTTTACCTCCTGAGATGATGGACAGTACACGTTTCTCTGATTGCACAATACAGCAATGCTATTCAAGTCAACCAAATCTGGCTGTATGCGGTTAACCAGCGAATAAAGCAGTAAAATGGTGAATTATATTGCTTTTCAGCAGCAGAAACTTCTACTTCTAACAGCAGTATTAATATTCATCAGAATGAGCCTTTACGAGGTCTGTTAGTGTAGATTAATAATAGTGGTGTGGAATCCCTGTTTAAAATAAGCGCCAATTCTCTCCCTCGCTCAGCGGCAGCTCTCCCTACCTTGCCTGTTTGACGCGTAGACTGTGACGAGCATGGCGGTGCCATGTCTTATATAGACTCGATGACGCTGTGCGGCCAGCCAATCACTGTAATGCCCACAACCACCATGGCTACGGCATTACAGTGCAAGGCAAGCAATCCCTGCATGTTAATTGGCTGCCTAATATATGTCAAACATGCAGGGAGGGGACTCGAGCTCCCCCCCAAGCATTCAAAAAATACTCGCCGAGTAACAAGCACCTTGATCACTGCAACGAGTAGTGACGAGCATGCTCGCTCATCACTATCACTCATTGTATAAGTCCATGCAGCTTTTTGCCCTGCAAACATTGAAGAACAAACTATGCAGATTGCTTGAATATGCGAACAATGAGAGCTGACCTCATCCCACCTTCCCTCTGACCTGTGGATGATGATCTGAAGGACAGATGTGGGTATAAAAATGGACCTCTATCCTTCTGCAAAGAGACTCTTCAGAACAGCAGCCAAGGCACCATGGCATCAAACTGGAGGAATACAGATTTGACACTCCACAGGATGCAAGCTTAAGGGACCAAGGCCCCAGATGGAAGGATACAGATCTGCTCCATTGACCATCACTCAACCCATAAAGACATTCAGAAAAGCCAGGTTAGGATAATCAGGTCCCCTGGCCCCATGGAGACATTCAGAGAAGCCAGATTGGGACAATCAGGTCACCTGGCCCCGTGGAGATGTTTGGAGAAGCTAGGTTGTGACAATCAGGTCACCTGGCCCCGTGGAGATGTTTGGAGAAGCTAGGTTGTGACAATTAGGTCACCTGGCCACGTACCTCAATTGACTGTCAGATTCCTAAGCTTGTTGTTACCGCCTCTCTGTGGGTGCCTGCCAAAAGTGGGGTACCACTGGTGGGGGTAGTCGGCCTTGGAAGCCCCAAAGTCACAGAAGCTCTAATCCCGGTCCTGTTCTATATGTTATTGTCTGTTTGGTGATTCAATAAAGTATTGCCACACTGTTTTACCCACACACTGTGTTGTCTGAGAAGTATTATGCCCATGGAGAAGGAGTGCAGGTGTTCAGTGGGATGAGCCATGGTCCATGCGGTCTTTCTAAAAACAGCCAGGCCAATGGACGAGAGCACTCACTGATACTCATGTCTCCATAGGGATATATATGGGATATAAAGTGGTGTGAACAAGTATTTGCCCCCTTCCTGATTTCTTATTCTTTTGCATGTTTGTCACTGAAATGTTTCAGATTACAAAACAAATTAAATTATTAGACAAAGATAACACAAGTAACCACAAAATGCAGTTTTTAAATGAAGATCTTTATTATTAAGGGAAAAAGAAATCCAAACCTACAAAGCACTGTGTCAAAAAGTGATTGCCCCCTAAACCTAATAACTGGTTGGGCCCTTAGCAACAACAACTGCAGTCAAGCATTTGCAACAACTGGCAATGAGTCTTTTACAACGCTCTGGAGGAATTTTGGCCATTCATCTCTGCAGAATTGTTGTAATTCAGCCACATTGGAGGGTTTCTGAGCATGAACCGCCTTTTTAAGGTCATGCCACAGCATCTCAATCTGATTAAGGTCAGGACTGTGACTAGGCCACTCCAAAGTCTTAATTTTGTTTTTCTTAAACCATTCAGAGGTGGACTTCCTGGTGTGTTTTGGATCATTGTCCTGCTGCATAATCCAAGTGGGCTTCAGCTTGAGGTCATGAACAGATGGTCTGACATTCTTCTTCAGGATTTTTTGTTAGACAGCAGAATTCATGGTTCCATTTACGACAGCAAGTCTTCCAGGTCCTGAAGCAGAAAACAGCCCCAGACCATCACACTATCACCCCCATATTTTACTGTTGGTATGATGTTCCTTTTCTGAAATGCTGTGTTACTTCTTTGCCAGATGTAATGGGACATACACCTTCCAAAAAGTTCAACTTTTGTCTCGTCAGTCCACAGAGTATTTTCCCAAAAGTGTTGTTGATCATCAAGATGTTTTCTGGCAAAACTGAGACGAGCCTTTATGTTCTTTTTGCTCAGCGGTGGTTTTTGTCTTGGAACTCTGCCATGCTGCCATTTTTGCTCAGTCTCTTTCTTATGGTGGAGTCATGAACACTGACTAACTGCGGCAAGTGAGGCCTGCAGTTCCTTGGACGTTGTTGTAGGGTCTTTTGTGACCTCTTGGATGAGTCGTCTCTGCGCTCTTGTGGTAATTTTGGTCGGCCGGCCACTCCTGGGATGATTCACCACTGTTCCATGTTTTTGCCATTTGTGGATAACGGCTCTCACTGTGGTTCGCTGGGGTCCTAAAGCTTTAGAAATGGCTTTATAACCTTTTCCAGACTGATAGATCTCAATTACTTTGTTTCTCATTTGTTCCTGAATTTCTTTGGATCGCAGCATGATATCTAGCTTTTGAGGATCTTTTGGTCTACTTCACTGTGTCAGGCAGGTCCTATATAAGTGATTCTTGATTGAGAACAGGTGTGGCAGTAATCAGGCCTATGTGTGGCGAGGGAAAGTGAACTCGGATTCCAAAGATGTGATAAACCACAGATAATTTATGTTTTAAAGGAGGGGCAATCACTTTATCACACAGGACCCTGTAGGTTTGGATTTCTTTTTCCCTTAATAATAAGACCTTCATTTATAAATTGCACTTTGTGTTTACTTGTGTTATCTTTGTCTAATATTTACATTTGTTTTGTGATTTGAAACATTTAAGTGACAAACATGCAAAAGAATAAGAAATCAGGAAGGGGGCAAACACTCACACCGCTGTATATACCAGGATGGGGCCACCAGGAAGGGGTACATATATTCAGAATGCTATATATACAGTATATATATATTTATATATATATAAATATATATATACCGTATACCAGGATGGGGCATATATATGCCAAGAAGGAACATATGTACTAGAACTAGAATGGAGGGCATATATATATACCAGGATGAGGGACACGTATATATATGTATCCACTTTCTGACATTTGTGGTAATAGTACGTCCTTGTGCCTTGGGCCTATTAGGCCAGGGATGTACTATTACGCAGAATGCGATCGCGGGCGCACACAGGTGGTGTGAGGCGATTGCCGTTGGGTGTCAGCTGATTCTCACAGCTGACACCCGGTACTATGTGCCAGGAGCGGCGCTGCACCGCTCCCAGCACATTAACCCCCGAAGTCGATCGCAGCATTCCGGGAGCAAGGGGAGGGAAGCGCCGATACTTACCTACTCTTCAGCGTCCCGTGCTGTCTCTGCTGGGTCCTGGTGGTTGTCATGGTGACCCGGATGTCGTCATGACAATATCCAGGTCACCAGACAGCAGGAAGTTACTTTGGTCATGCGTTGCTGCTCTCTATGCTATACTGCTGATCAGGCTGCAAAAACTGAAAGTCCCATAGTGGGACAAAGTGTAAAAGTAAGAAAAAGTGCCAGAAAGTGAAAAATTTTTTTAAAAAAAGTTGTACAAATATTTAAAAAAAATTAAAAAAACAATCCCCAAAAAATATAAAATATAAAATAAAAGTACACACAATTGGTATTGTCGCGTCTGTAACGACCTGACCTATAAGACTGTCCCACTAGTTAACCCCTTTAGTGAACACGGTAAAAAATAAAAAGCGAAGCAAAAAACAATGCATTATCCTCATACCGCCAAACAAAAAATGGAATAAAACCCGATCAAAAAGACGAATGTAAATAAAAATGGTACCTCTGAAAACGTCATCTTGTCCCGCAAAAAAACAGCCGCCATACAGCTCCATCAGCCGAAAAATAAAGTTATAGCTCTCATAATAAAGAGACGCAAAAAAATTATTTTTTCTATAAAATGGCTTTTATTGTGTAAAAGCGCCAAAACATAGAAAAACGATATAAATGTGGTACCGCTGTAAACGTACTGACCCGAAGAATAAAGCTGCCTTATCAATTTTACCACACGCGGAACAAAATAAAAAAACAACTTAAAAACAATTCCGGAATTGCTGTTTTTTGTTTATTCTGCCTCCAAAAAATCAGAATAGAAAGCGTTAGAGTTGTGCTAGGGTTAGGGTTAGGGTTAGGTTTGTGCTAGGGTTAAGGTTGTGTTAGGGTTAGGGTTGTGCTAGGGTTAGAGTTGTGCTAGGGTTAGAGTTGTGCTAGGGTTAGAGTTGTGCTAGGGTTAGGGTTGCGCTAGGGTTAGGACTGTGCTAGGGTTAGGTTTGTGCTAGGGTTAGAGTTGTGCTAGGGTTAGAGTTGCGCTAGGGTTAGGACTGTGCTAGGGTTAGGTTTGTGCTAGGGTTAGGTTTGTGCTAGGGTTAGAGTTGTGTTAGGGTTAGGGTTGTGCTAGGGTTAGGACTGTGCTAGGGTTAGGTTTGTGCTAGGGTTAGGTTTGTGCTAGGGTTAGAGTTGTGCTAGGGTTAGAGTTGTGCTAGGGTTAGGGTTGTGTTAGGGTTAGGGTTGCGCTAGGGTTAGGACTGTGCTAGGGTTAGGCTTGTGCTAGGGTTAGGGTTGTGCTAGGGTTAGGGTTGTGCTAGGGTTAGGGTTGTGCTAGGGTTAAGGTTGTGTTAGGGTTAGGGTTGTGCTATGGTTATGGTTGTGCTAGGGTTAGGGTTGTGCTGGGGTTAGGGTTGTGCTAGGGTTAGGGATGTGCTAGGGTTAGGGATGTGCTAGGGTTAGGGATGTGCTAGGGTTAGGATTGTGCTAGGGTTAGGGTTGTGTTAGGGTTAGGGTTGTGCTAGGGTTAGGGATGTGCTAGGGTTAGGGTTGTGCTAGGGTTAGGGTTGTGCTAGGCTTAGGGTCCTGCTAGGGTTAGGGTTGTGTTAGGGTTAGGGATGTGCTAAGGTCAGGTTTGTGCTAGGGTTAGGGTTGTGCTAGGGTTAGGGTTGTGTTGGGGTTGGGATTTTTTCAAAAGTAAGGGAAAAAAATGATGCGCGAAGGACATGCTCGAGTCTCCGCCCCATATGCTTTGTGGCCAAAAAAACCTCGCAGGGATTGCCTGCCATGCACGAGCGATCCCCACATGTTTTTTTTGGGGTGTCTAACAACCGTAAAACATGCGGGGCGGGGACTCCAGCATGTCACTCGAGCACGCGCAATACATGGTGCATACCTGAGTACCCGATGCAAACTCAAGTAGCGAACACTTGCGCTCAAGACTAATGACAAGAAAAAACTTTTTGACAGTTAGGGTGATTAATGAGTGGAACAGGCTGCCACGAGAGGTGGTGAGTTCCCCTTCAATGGACGTCTTCAAACAGAGGCTGGACAGACATCTGTCTGAGATGATCTAGTGAATCCTGCTTTGAGCAGGGGGTTGGACCAGATGACCCAGGAGGTCCCTTCCAACTCTACCATTCTATGATTCTATGATTCTATGATTCTATGACAACTTATTCAATATGATGACTTAATGTTATCAATTTCTGTGTGGTACCTCTGTGTTCAAAATGTTCACTATACTCCTTGATAAAATCCTTGAGGGGTGTAGTTTCCAAAATGGGGTCACTTGTGGGGGGTTTCCACTATTTAGGCACATCAAGGGCTCTCCAAACGCAACATGGCGTCCGCTCTCAATTCCAGCCAATTTTACGTTCAAAAAGTCACACAATGCTCCTTCCCTTCTGAACTCTGCCGTGCACCTAAACACTGTATTTTCCCTACATATGGGGTATCGACGTATTCGGGAGAAATTGCACAAAAGTTTTTGGGGTCCATTTTCTCCTCTTACTGTTGTGAAAATAAAACATTTGGGGCTAAAACATCATTTTTGTGGAAAAAGTTAGACTTTTTTATTTGCTCCATGTTATAAACTTCTGTGAAGCACCTGGGGGTTCAAAGTGCTCACCACACATCTAGATAAGTTCCCTGAGGGGTGTAGTTTCCAAAATGGTGTCACTTGTGGAGGGTCTCCACTGTTTAGGCACATCAGGGGTTCTCCAAACGCAAATTCAAGCAAATTTTACATTCAAAAAGTCAAAGGCGCTCCTTCTCTTCTGAGCCCTGACGTGCGCCCAAACAGTGTTTTTTACCCACATATGGGGTATCTGCATGCTCAGGATAAATTGCACAACAAATTTTGGGGTCCATTTTTTCCTGTTACCCTTGCAAAAATAAAAAAATTTGGGTCTAAATTAACATTTTCGTGAAAAAAGTTAAATTTTCATTTTTTTCTTCCACATTCCAAAAATTCCTGTGAAGCACCTGAAGGGTTAATAAACTTCTTGAATGTGGTTTTGAGCACCTTGAGGGGTGCAGTTTTTAGAATGGTGTCACTTTTGGGTATTTTCTGTCATAAAGACCTCTCAAAGTCACTTCAAATGTGACGTGGTCTCTAAAAAAAATGGTTTTGGAAATTATGACGGAAAAATGAGAAATCGCTGGTCAACTTTTAACCCTTATAGCTCCCTAAACAAAAAAAATTTTGGTTACAAAATTGTTCTGATGTAAAGTAGACACGTGGGAAATGTTATTAACTATGTTGTGTGTCATATCTCTCTGACTTAAGGGCATAAAAATTCAAAGTTTGAAAATTGAAAAATTTTTCTTCAAATTTCCGATTTTTTCACAAATAAACGCAAGTGATATCGAAGAAATTTTACCACAATCATGAAGTACAATATGTCACGAAAAACAATCTCAGAATCAGCGGGATCCGTTATTACCTCATAAAGTGACAGTGGTCAGAATTGTAAAAATTGGCCTGGTTATTAACGTGCAAACCCCCCTCGGGGGTAAAGGGGATATACCAGGATGGGGGGGCTGGTCCAAATCTTGCACCGTGGCCCTTTGGACTCTAGTTATGCCAGTGCTGACAGGACACCCCAGTCGCAGATGACCAACAACTATTATATAACCGTAATGTACATTATTTCTTTTGGAGAACTCACCCACCCATGGGACCAGGCAATACTTTGCACAGGGCTTGTATAGTGGCCTGGGAAGAGTTTGCAGTAGAACACAATTTTTGAACAGTTATTTGCAGAACTAAAAACAAAAATCAGGCGTAACGAAGAGCATTATCTGATCATATAATTACTCTGTTTTGAGATTTACAAGTCCACTTTTTGGCTGCCTATCCTGGGCTTTGGTCACCCATATAACAGAGGCAGATGATGTACAGTACGGTGTAAAAGTTAGAGGCAAGTGTTGAAAATGCTGGAAAGTAAGAAGCTTTCAAAATAGAAGAGTTAATAGTTTATTTTTATCAAATGACAAAAAAATAAAGTGACTGAACAAGTAAGAGATCTACATCCCATCAGTATTTGTTGACCACCATTTCCATATAAAACAGCATCAAATCACCAATTCTAGTTACACTTGTGCACAGGTTATGGAGGATCTTGTCAGGAGGTTGTGCCAAACATCTTGGAGACCTTCCCCCAGATCTTCTGTGTAGGAGGCTTGTGCAGATCCTTCTGTCTTTTCATGTGTGTGACGGTGATTCCAGACAAGATGCTCCACCGTATTTCACTGCTCCTGCAGACCCTCATTGTGTCGCTCTCCAGCCTTCGGTGAACAATCTGCTTCTAACAGTCAAAAATTTCACATTGTGATTTCTCAGTCCAGAGACCTGCTGACATTTTTATGCACCCTAGTCCCTGTGTTTTCATGAATAGTTAAGTCACTTTGCCTTGTTTCCATGTTGAAGGTTTGGTTTTTGGTCGCAGTTCTTTTAGGAAGACAACTTCTGGTCATACTTCTCCAAACATTAGATGGGTGTAGTAGGGTCCCACTGGTTGCTGCATGTTCTGAGCTGATGGAACTGCGGGACATGTTCCGGTTTCACAAGGTAGTAACATGATGTGTCTTTCATCTGTAGCATTACGTTTCCTTGGCTGTCCACTTCATCTACAGTCATCAACGTTGCCCATTTCTTGGTGACATCTGTGGCGCCCTGCTGCGCATTGGTGCCACAGAACCCAGAAGGGTGCATGGATGGACTTCTCCACAAGATACACCTCCACCATACCACCTCAGACCAGCAGAGGGAGCCCGTTAGGGATATATAAAGGGAGGGTGGAGTTAGGCAGCTCAGCTTGAGTCCAGAGTTAGTGAGTGTTCAGAGAGGAACACAGCTCCGAGTGAGCCGAGAGCGTGCCGACGCTCAGAGAGCGGTGAAGATGCAGCACGCCAGCTGCCAAGTAGTGAGGGCCCCGAGTGTAGCCGAAGGCGAGAGGAAAAAGAGAGTGGAGCTAAGGGGGCAGAGGAGCATAGTAAGCTCACCCCGATTACTGTACCGGACACCGGGTCCGCGCCTACAGGGACTCCTAATACCCAGTAGGAACCACCGGAACCCCTGGAGAACTACAGGTCCCAGGTTCACCAAACACTGACTAAAGTACCAGGGCTAGGAGTCACGGAGGTCCTAGCGTCCAGGGAGAGTGATCTCCAAAGAAGAAGGCCCTACCACCAGGTCAGCAGGTGCAGAGAGAGAGAGTAACCAAGCTAGGCCCAGCTCCAGGCAGGCCAGAAGCTTAGAGGATAAAGCAACGGATCAGGAGGCCCTATACCCACTCACTGGGGAGAGTCCAGAAGTGCGCCCTTCACCTGGAGTACCCTGGACCGTGCCAGCAGCATCACCAGTAAAGGTAATGAAGCGAAGCCACTGTCTCTGTCCATTACTTCTGCTGCGCCATCGCTTCCCCTGCACCACAACGCCCAGCGCAACCTGCATCGTTTTCACTGCCCTGAGGCCCGCTCCACCTGTGGGGAGCCGTTCCATCTCAAGCTGCCCTAACACCTACCTCAGAGGACTGTCGCAGCGCTGGTGGTCCTCACCAGACACCACAGGTGGCGTCACGAAAAATACCGACAAATCCCCTATAAATATCCCCTATTTCACTGACCGCCCTGGGTCACGGACCGGGCCAGCCACCGTGATATCCCCCGGCAACCAGAGGCCCGGCTGCCGAGTACCCCACAGCCCAGGGGGCATGTCACATCAATGCTGAGAAATCCAGGCAGATACTTATCCATCATGTAATATGATCAGGAGGCATCTGATCGGCTCAAAACATGCTGCCAATGTCATTAAAAATGAGTTCTGGGGGTGATGATCCGGCCCCTCAAACCCCCGATCTCACATCATCCAGTCATGTTACGATGACATGGGGAGACAACTATAAAGCTTTTCTTTAGCCCAGTGTGAGATAACTTCAGACATATATACATATTGATCTTCTGAAAAGAGAACAGCATCCAATTTATGTTGGTTTTCTTTATTGTCCCAAAGTCAGATACAGAAAGGAGCAGCAACTTTTCGAACCTTAACACATGTCTGGGTCTATATGTCTCTAGATCTCTGCTTGGTTTGTTCACAGGTATTGGCAATTCTTCTTACAACCCCAAACGATGTTGAAGAAAGCATTAAATATATCTGCTGTCATCAGCTATGAGCAATGCCCAGGGCCATGATCAGGGCAGCAGTGAAGGAAGCACCACTGGTCTCCAGCTATGAGCAATGCCCAGGGCCATGATCAGGGCAGCAGTGAAGGTAGCACCACTGGTCTCCAGCTATGAGCAATGCCCAGGGCCATGATCAGGGCAGCAGTGAAGGTAGCACCACTGGTCTCCAGCTATGAGCAATGCCCAGGGCCATGATCAGGGCAGCAGTGAAGGTAGCACCACTGGTCTCCATGATGGCTTCAGATGTCAGTGTCGGTGAGCTGGGCTCTTGTTACTCACCTGCTCCTTTGGATGTGCTGGTACATTGTTTGCAGACGACATCTATGTTCTGTGTGATTTATTATAACAGCTTTCACATTATAAAGCATAGAGGAAAAAATACTTTAAAGGCAAGAATAAATGCCTCCACGCTGGGAAAACCTTCCTGTATATGTTATTTTCCACTTCCAAGGCCTATGGCAGTATAAAGTGCCCGCTCCTTCTCTTAAAGCTCTGTATACTTCCAATTTCAGAATGGTTAGTTTTACTCAACTCAGACATAAAATTGTGACCAGTGCCAGAAAACATCAGCAGGCGAAGCACTGGTCTGAAATCTAAGAACATCTGGGACTGGTCTGAAATGTAACAACATCTGGGACTGGTCTGAAATGTAACAACATCTGGGACTGGTCTGAAATGTAACAACATCTGGGACTGGTCTGAAATGTAACAACATCTGGCACTGGTCTGAAATCTAAGAACATCTGGGACTGGTCTGAAATGTAACAACATCTGGGACTGGTCTGAAATGTAACAACATCTGGGACTGGTCTGAAATGTAACAACATCTGGGACTGGTCTGAAATGTAACAACATCTGGGACTGGTCTGAAATGTAACAACATCTGGGACTGGTCTGAAATGTATCAACATCTGGGACTGGTCTGAAATCTAAGAACATCTGGGACTGGTCTGAAATCTAAGAACATCTGGGACTGGTCTGAAATCTAAGAACATCTGGCACTGGTCTGAAATCTAAGAATATCTGGGACAGGTCTGAAATCTAAGAATATCTGGGACAGGTCTGAAATCTAAGAATATCTGGGACTGGTCTGAAATCTAAGAATATCTGGGACAGGTCTGAAATCTAAGAATATCTGGGACTGGTCTGAAATCTAAGAATATCTGGCACTGGTCTGAAATCTAAGAATATCTGGCACTAGTCTGAAATCTAAGAACATCTGGCACTGGTCTGAAATCTAAGAACATCTGGCACTGGTCTGAAATCTAAGAACATCTGGCACTGGTCTGAAATCTAAGAACATCTGGCACTGGTCTGAAATCTAAGAATATCTGGCACTGGTCTGAAATGTAAGAACATCTGGCACTGGTCTGAAATCTAAGAACATCTGGCACTGGTCTGAAATCTAAGAACATCTGGCACTGGTCTGAAATCTAAGAACATCTGGGACAGGTCTGAAATCTAAGAACATCTGGGACAGGTCTGAAATCTAAGAACATCTGGGACAGGTCTGAAATCTAAGATCATCTGGGACAGGTCTGAAATCTAAGATCATCTGGGACTGGTCTGAAATCTAAGATCATCTGGGACTGGTCTGAAATCTAAGATCATCTGGCACTGGTCTGAAATCTAAGAACATCTGGGACAGGTCTGAAATCTAAGAATATCTGGGACTGGTCTGAAATCTAAGATCATCTGGCACTGGTCTGAAATCTAAGATCATCTGGGACTGGTCTGAAATGTAAGAACATCTGGAACTGGTCTGAAATCTAAGAATATCTGGGACAGGTCTGAAATCTAAGAACATCTGGCACTGGTCTGAAATCTAAAAATATCTGGGACTGGTCTGAAATCTAAGAACATCTGGCACTGGTCTGAAATCTAAAAATATCTGGGACAGGTCTGAAATCTAAGAACATCTGGCACTGGTCTGAAATCTAAAAATATCTGGGACAGGTCTGAAATCTAAGAACATCTGGCACTGGTCTGAAATCTAAGAATATCTGGGACAGGTCTGAAATCTAAGAATATCTGGGACTGGTCTGAAATCTAAGAATATCTGGCACTGGTCTGAAATCTAAGAATATCTGGCACTGGTCTGAAATCTAAGAACATCTGGCACTGGTCTGAAATCTAAGAACATCTGGCACTGGTCTGAAATCTAAGAACATCTGGCACTGGTCTGAAATGTAAGAACATCTGGCACTGGTCTGAAATGTAAGAACATCTGGGACTGGTCTGAAATCTAAGAACCTCTGGGACTGGTCTGAAATTTAAGAACATCTGGGACTGGTCTGAAATCCAAGAACATCTGGCACTGGTCTGAAATGTAAGAACATCTGGGACTGGTCTGAAATCTAAGAACATCTGGCACTGGTCTGAAATCTAAGAACATCTGGCACTGGTCTGAAATCTAAGATCATCTGGCACTGGTCTGAAATCTAAGAACATCTGGCACTGGTCTGAAATCTAAGAACATCTGGCACTGGTCTGAAATCTAAGAACATCTGGCACTGGTCTGAAATCTAAGAACATCTGGGACTGGTCTGAAATCTAAGAACCTCTGGCACTGGTCTGAAATCTAAGAACATCTGACACTGGTCTGAAATGTAAGAACATCTGGGACTGGTCTGAAATCTAAGAACATCTGGGACTGGTCTGAAATCTAAGAACATCTGGGACTGGTCTGAAATCCAAGAACATCTGGCACTGGTCTGAAATCTAAGAACATCTGGCACTGGTCTGAAATCCAAGAACATCTGGCACTGGTCTAAAATCTAAGAACATCTGGGACTGGTCTGAAATCTAAGAACATCTGGGACTGGTCTGAAATCTAAGAACATCTGGGACTGGTCTGAAATCTAAGAACATCTGGGACTGGTCTGAAATCTCAGAACATCTGGCACTGGTCTGAAATCTAAGAACTTCTGGGACTGGTCTGAAATGTGCCATCTAAGATCTTCTGGTCTCTTCACGTACATGAAATGATTTATGGGTAAAGATATTTTTAGATTCTTTTATGTAACTATAAGAATGAAGCAAATGTGAACAGGTGCCGGATGAGGTGACTGCAATATAGACACAAAGTGGTGAGCAGCCACCGCCGTGCACCATCGGTGCAAACATTGAATGGATGACGTCTAAACTGCATTACTGCCATTACTTACTTTCCCACACCTTGCGTGACATTATCACCGGCCGAGCATAAATAGAATAAAAAAACCTGACACGTGGTTTTATTTGTGTGTGTTTTTTTTCTCTCTCCCTTCATTCATGGATCTCGTTGTAGAGCTCGCAGATTAGCTGCACAGTCTGTCTCTGGATGTGACTGACCTCCGCTATGAGGTTCAGCAGCAGCAACAGCGGCTGCAGATCCCTAATGTTGGGATCTCTGCGGGTAGACCAGTCCAGCATGAACCCAACAGGTTATCAGGAGGTAGGGACAAGTTTTTTGTGTTCAAGGAGGCATGCAAACTGTACTTTAAACTTCATTCTTACTCCTCCGGTAATGAGGAGCAACGAGTGGGAATTGTGATCTCAATGCTGCAATCCTGGACTTTCTCTTTGCTGCAGGACTTGGTTTGTCTCCAGTCTGTGGAGGGTTTTTTCGGGGCCCTGGCCCTCATCTATGATGACCCTGACCGAGTCGCCTTGGCTGAGTCTAGGCCTTCGGCCGGGGATCGGTCAGTGGAGACGTACAGTTCTGAATTTCGCAGATGGGCAACTGATACAAAATAGAATTGACTAGCCCAGGGGAATGGGGATAACTCGGTACCCGAGCCTTTACCTTGGGAATGTCGCGGTGGTCGGCTCCCGGGCCTGTACCCTGGGGTCTCTCCTTAAAAGGGTAGATATTTTTTTTTTTAAGTTTATGAAAGTTCGTGACGCCACCTGTGGCTTCTGGTGAGAACCACCAGAGCTGCGCAGTCCACTGAGGCCGATGATAAGGCAGCTTGATGGTATAGCTCCCCACAGGTGGAGCTAGGCCTCAGGGCAGTGTATGAAGGGGAAATGCAGGACAGGCGAGACCCAGCCGGATCAGAACAAGAACAGGGACAGACACGATAGTCACTTCAGTACCTTTTACTGATGGAAATTCAGGCACATCCCGGAGCACTGTAGGGTGAAGGGTGCACGTCAGGATCCTCCCCAATGAGCCGGTGTAGGGCCTCCTGTTTCTTGCCTCTGCGTAGTAAGTTTCTGACCTGCCTAGAGCTAGGCCTAACTTTGTCTCTGTCCTGCGCTGGCTGACCTTGTGGTACGGCCTTTTCTTGGAGTACACGCACCTTAGCTACGGGCCTATGTGTCTCCTGGCTCTGGTACTTATCAGCACTTTAGCGATCCTGGCACTTGTAGTTCTCCAGGGATTCTGGTTATATCTTACTGGGTCGTGGAGATCCCGGCAAGCTTCGGACCCGGTGTCCGGTAACTGCTTCGGGGTGAGCCAGTTAAGCTCCTCTGCCCCCTTTGTACTAACTCTACACTCGCCTTTCGCCTACTCGGGCCCTCACTAGGCTACTCACACTAACGGCAGCTTGCCGCGCGTCACCGATCTTATGGCGCCGGCACACCTAAAGCTCACCTCTCTGAGCTACAACTGAGTCTTGATCTGGATAAGCTCCACTGCAGGCTAGCACCTGCAGGAGCTGGAACAGGCTCTGTCCTCTGAGGTAACTCTTCTCAGGCTGTACTGGACTCACTGCTAAACCAGAATAGACTCACTAACTGCTGCCTGGCTCCACCTTCCCTTTTTATCTATCCCTGACGGGCTCCCTCTGGTGGTCTGAGGTGGGAGGTGGAGATGTGTGAATGGTTATGGGGGCCTCTTGTGGAGGAATCCTTCAATACACCCTTCTAGGATTTGTGATACCAAGCGCAGCTGGGCGTCACAGAATGACTCAGCCCTTAGAAGTCAATTTTGTGAGGGGCTTACTGAAAAGTTGAAAGATGCCTTGGCAGTATATGAAGCCCCTCAGTCCTTGGAGACTGCCATGTCGTTGGCTATACGTGTTAATAAACGTCTTCGGGATAGGTGGGTGAGACCACTCTGGAGCCCTCTTTTCGGGGTAATGCCCCTTTGCCGGGGGAGCAGTCTGGGGGTGAACCAGTACTGGGGGAGGTGGAAGAACCCATGCAGTTAGGGGGTGCCTCTGCATCATACATTTCCCACGAAGATCCGCAAAAAAAAGGTGTGTGTTTTTTTTTATCGGGGGCTGTCCCTCAATTCCTAAGCAAAAGGAAACTTGATTAACCCTTGGTAGTCTGGAGTTGGATAATCAGGGAGTGTGTTTATCATCAGCCTGCAGTTCTCAGTTTGTCCTGACAGCAGAGGTGGTGCTAGAGAGCAGGACTGAGAAAATTCCTGTGTTTGTAGACAGTGAAGCTGGAGTCAGCATGGTTGATGCTGAGTTTGTGAGAACTCATGGGCTTGTTTGCTGTACTTTAGTTAAACCCATTTCTATTTTTGCCATAGACTCAGCGCCACTTGCACAGAAATCTATGACTCAGATTGTACATAATGTAAGACTGAGGGTGGGGTCGGTTCATTGTGAGATAATTCCTTGCTTTGTCCTGGACAGTCTTCCCATCTCAATTGTTTTGGGTCTACCCTGGTTGGTGAAACATAATCCATTGGTGGATTGGCAATCCAGGGGGATCATTGAGTGGGGAGGTTACTGCCATGAGAACTGTTTAAATATTTCCCTTGCTACAGACTCTACAGAGACCTTACCAGCATTTTTGTCTGGTTTTGAGGACATTTTTTCTGAGAGGGGGCGTCAGGATTTGCCTCCTCATCGTGCATATGACTGTCCTATTAACCTGACCCCTGGAGCTAAACTACCAAAGTCCAGACTGTATAATTTTTCTGGCCCTGAGAGACAAACCATGAAGGATTTTATTGCGGAAAGTCTGGAGAACGGACATATCAGACCCTCATCTTCACCCGTGGTGGCTGAGTTCTTATTTCTGAAGAAGAAAGATGGCGGCCTACGTCCCTGTTTAGATTTCCAGGAATTGAATCAAATTACCATCCGAGATCCATACCCTCTTCCTCTGATTCCAGATTTGTTCAGCTAGGTTGTGGGAGGTATTCTCCAAGTTGAATTTAAGGGGAGCCTATAAGCTGGTTAGAATCAGAGAGGGGTTGAATGAATAATTGCGTTCAATACCCCTGAAGGGCATTTCGAGAGTCTGGTTATGCCTTTCGGTCTGACGAATGCACCTGCGGTGTTCCAGCATTTCGTTAATGATATTTTCCATCATTTGGTGGGGAGGTTTGTGGTGGGCTATCTGGATGATATTTTGGTTTACTCACCTGATTTCGAGACACATCGGGGGCATGTTAAGCAGGTGCTTCTGATATTAAGGGATAACAAACTATATGCCAAACTAGAAAAGTGTGTTTTCGCCATCCTGGAAGTGCAGTTTTTGGGGTACCTGTTGTCATCTTCGGGTTTTCAGATGGATCTGGGGAAGATCCGTGCTGTCCTTGATTGGGACCATCCCCAGAACCTGAAGGCTTTATAGTGTTTTCTGGGCTTTACTAATTTTTATCGGAAATGTATCCAAAATTATTTGGTAATCGTGAAACCCTTCACTGACATGACAAGGAAGGGGTCTGATTTTTCTAAATGGTCGGAGGCCACCCTACAGGCTCCCTGAAGAATTGTTTTGCCACTCAGTCAACCCGATGTTTCCCAACCCTTTATTGCGGAGGTCGATGCTTCGGATGTTGGGGTTGGGGCTGTGTTGTCTCAGGGTCCGTCCCCTGGTAAATGGCGTCCATGCGCTTTCTTTGCCCATAAATTATCTTCGGCTGAGAGAAATTATGACGTGTGTAATAGGGAACTTTTGGCGAAGAATGGTGACATTGGTTAAAGGGGGCTGTCCATCCTATTACTGACCATAAGATCCTGTCATATCTTCAACGTCTCAACCCTAGGCAAGACGGATGGTCCCTGTTTTTTACAAGGTTCAATTCTGTTGTCACTTTCCGTCCAGGGGTCAAAAATGTCAAGGCTGATGCTTTGTCCCGGAGCTTCCCTGGTGGTGGTGACCACGAGAACCCTGCCCCAATTTTGCAGAAGGGGGTAGTGATTTCAGCATTGTACCCTGACCTGGAGGGTGAGGTGTTGGAGGCTCAGGGGGACGCCCCTGCCTCCTGCCCTTCAGGAAGGTTATTTGTACCATCTAATCTGCACTGCAAAGTAATTAAGGAACATCATAACTCTGTGCTTGCTGGTCATCCATGTGGTAAGGCAACTGCGGACCTCCTTTCTCGTCTTTTTTGGCGGCCGGTGTTGCATCGGGATGTGATTGAACACGTATCTGCTTGTAGTATTTGCGCACTTTCTAAGGTTTCACATACCCGTCCGTCTGGTACCCTTCTTCCGCTACCTATCCCTGGTAGGCCATGAACACACTTGTCCATGGATTTTATTACTGACCTACCGGTGTCTGCAGGCAAAACTGTTTTGTTTTTTTTATATATATATTAATAATATAGAAAGGTAGCGCTGGCAGGTGAGCCTGTTCTTTCTGCAGCAAGTGAGACAGTATCCACACACTGTCGGGGTAAGTAAATGTAGGAGGTATATAGTTCACTAGAGCTGGAAAATATGATATAAGATTATATTCTTATCCTATATTTTAACTCCTGTGCATCAATTATTACATCAGTCTATCTTCAGCCTTTTTCCAGCGCTAGTGAACTATATACCTCCTACAAAGCGGTGGTTTTGGTAGTAGTAGATAGGTTCAGTAAAATGGTTCACTTCTTCGCATTACCTGCACTTCTAAATGCCAAGATTCTTGCTCAGGTGTTCATAAATGAGATTGTGAAGCTTCACGGGGTTCACTCCGATGTGGTGTCAGTTTCATTCCAAGTCCTGGAAGGCATTCTGTTCTCGACTGGGGGTGCAGCTGTCCTTTTCCTCTGCCTTACACCCTCAGTCGAATGGACAGACCGAGCGTGTCAATCAGAATTTAGAGACTTACCTTAGGTTTTTTGTTGTCGAAAATCAGGAGGTTTGGGCATCCTACTTATCGCTGGCAGAATTTGCTATTAATAATCATCGTCAAGAATCCACTGTCAGGTCATCGTTCTTCGGTGCATACGGTTATCATCCACAGTTTGGTACCTTTAGTGGGGGAGAAGCTTCAGGAGTTCCTGAGGAGGAAGGTTTTGCTTCGTCGCTCTCCTCGGTGTGGCGGGGGAATCTGAGTAATTTGAAGATCACGGGAGACAGGTATAAACGTATGGCTGCCAGGAAACGCTCGCCAGGTCCTTACCTGAATGTGAATGACTTTGTGTAGTTGTCTACCAGTAATATCAAGTTGAAGGTCCCTTCTTGGAAGCTGGGACCTAGGTTTATTGGTCCCTATAAAATAACCGCCGTCATTAACCCTGCAGCGTTTCATCTTGAGCTACCTCAGGCCCTTAAGATCCACAATGTCTTTCACAGGTCTCTGCTCAAGAAATATGTGGAGCCTTGAGTCCTCACCCCTACTGCCACCTCCAATAATGGTTGATGGTAATCTGGAGTTTCAGATTTTGAGGATTGTAGATTCTTGCCTCCAGCGTCGTTTCCTACAGTTCTTGGTGCACTGGAAGGGTTATGGTCCAGAGAAAAGGATGTGGGTTTCACCATCAGAGGTGAATGTCCCCAGGCTGGTTCATTCATTCCACACCTCTTATCCTAAGAAACCTGGTCCAAAGTGTCCGGAGGCCACTCATACTGTCACAGGTGTATCAGGTGTAACAGACAGTCGCTCTGGATCTGGCTGTGGAAGGTCACTGCACTTGGCATTGCAGACGCCTTCTAAATCCTTGTTCCTTTAGGACCCAGCAGCGACCTTCCTCCTGCTGCTGTTTGACACACCCTTGTTTGGTAGTTAAAAAAATCTCAGTTTGCTCCAGGGAATCGCTGGTGATAGTTTTATGTACCTTTGTGCAGGCTTGGAGCACTAGCAGTCAGCTAGATTCTACTCTGGTGCTCCTGGAGGACAGTTGGCGTTATCTCTCTGGTGTCTGCTCATGCTACGTTTATCCCCTTTGTTTGTCTACGTTGTTGTCTTTAGTTTGTAGTGGGCCTGACCAGTGCTCACCCCCCCATCTAGGGCCAAGCTCTAGGGACATACTGGGCTTAGGAACCTGCTCGGCGATAGGTGTGGAACCTATATAGGGATGGTAGGGTAGGCAGGGTGATATTAGATCTGCCTATGGGTCTCCATTCCTCCTTTCCCTAGTGTTTGGGCTTTCTCTCCCTCTTCCCTTCGTGTTGCACTTAGTCTTTCCCACACCTTGCGTGACATATATCATTTTAGTAATGGTCTTCTCATTACAAATATGAGAGAATGATTGTGATGTCATGTGGATGCTCGCCATTAACAGTGTCAGAGAATGACAGTCCGCTGTCTCCAACTTTCAGGACAGTTACACAATTGAATGATGAGGGATAGACTAGGCTGCAGCTGCTTCCACAACTAGGTCAGTTATTGGGAACTAACAGTGAGCAAATGGTATATACACCTCCGATTCCAACACATGGAATATATCATATATACACCGGTACCTTCAGTGCCTGCTGCACAATAAAAAAAACTAAACCACTACAAACTGCCACCACCAATCGTTTATGCAGGCCGATTGGACACCCGTTATAGATAGCATATGGCTTCAGGGGTACGGTTTACAGATCAAGAAGAAAAGAGCTATTAAATTTTATATATTTAATCCAGAAAGGTAGGCAGTGTTTATAAAAATATACATGATGATACAGAGTGGGAACAATACATTATGATATATACAATTATATACAATAAAAAGTAATAACGAAAGAGAATTGCTAAACCTGATGTCGCAGGGATGGCTCTTTTATGTAGGAGAGACCTTCATTTTTGGGGGGCAATGGACAGAACTACAGTAAACTACATCTCCCAGGACAAAGGTTATAATTTGGCATTGGCTTTTATTAACACAAGTTATGCTCACATACCTCCCCTCTGGTGACTCACAACAGGACTGGTCTTCAGAAAACCATAGGATGTGGTTCAGTCTTAGAAAATTATGAGATTCCCAAATTCTATGATAACTTTGCCCCTGGAGGTCCCAAGCGGGAGATATTGTTATGATCTGCTCCAAGAACTAAGGAAAGAAAGGGAATCTGTCCCTACAATAAGACTAAGCTGATTCCCTACGTTGCAGCGGGCGACCTGTTCCTTGTGAACAGACTCGCCTTCGTCCTCAGCTAGTCTGAACTCAGACCTATAGAATAAAGGGGGGGGTCCCTAAAAGAACTAAGGACTGGGACAAAATTGGACACCTCCTAGCAGATGTTGTAGCAGAGCAAAAAGACAAACAGACAAAAAGTACTTAGAGGTCCAAAGGACCAAACGAACGAGAGAGATAGGTACAAAAGCACCTGGCTAGATAGAGAGTCAAATAACACTGAAGTCCAGCAAAGCCAGAAGGGCGGAGCTGGAATAAATAGGCAGCAGGTCACGTGACCAAAATAGAAAAAAAACTAACAGCAGAGTTCTAACAGTACCCCCTCTTCTATGAGGATCCTCCGGATCCTCCAGGCCCAGGCCTATCAGGAAACCTCCTGTGAAACGCTCTGACAAGTCTAGGGGCATAGACATCATCCGCCCCTACCCAGGAGTTATCCTCGGGACCGAAACCCTTCCAGGAGACGAGATACTGCTATCTCCCTCTATGTCTTCTGGAATTCAGGATATGATAAATTTCATATTCGCCGTCTTCCACCACCGGAGGAACTGTGACAGTGGCATCCCTATCAGAAACATCAGCTTTTTTCAACAAGGAAACATGAAACACCGGATTAATCTTCCAGGAGGTGGGGACCTCCAACCTAACAGCAGACTGATTAACCACCTGAAGCACCTTAAATGGACCCACAAACTTAGGACCCAATTTTTTAGAGGGAATCCTCAACCGCAGATTCTTTGAAGACAACCAAACCATGTCACCCACAGTAAACAAAACCTCCTTACGTTTCCTGTTAAAATACTTCTTGGACTTCTTGTTAGCCTCTTGAAGGTTACAACGTACGTCAGTCCAAACTCTCTCCAAATCACCGGAAAAATTCTCCTCCTCCGGCACAGCCGACACCAATTTGGAGAACGAACCAAACGACGGATGTCTCCCAGTACAACAAAAAAAGGAGAACACCCAGCAGAAGAGGATGTATGGTTGTTAAGAGCAAATTCTGCGAGAGGCAGAAACTCAGACCACCCCTCTTGATTGTCTGCCACAAAACAACGCAAAAACTGTTCAACATCCTGGTTCTTTCTTTCTGTCTGTCCATTAGACTCAGGATGATACCCAGACGAAAATGACAAATGGACTCCCAACCTGTCACAAAAAGCACGCCAAAAGCGAGCCACAAACTGAGGTCCCCTATCAGAAACAATGTCGGTGGGAACGCCATGGAGTCTGACAATTTCCTTAACAAACGCCTTAGTGAGTGTCTTAGCGCAGGGCAGTTTAATGAAAGGAACCAAATGACACATCTTGCTAAAACGGTCCACGACCACCCAGATGACAGTGAAACCCTCGGACACAGGAAGGTCAGTAATAAAATCCATTGCCAGATGTGTCCAAGGTGCACTAGGAACCTCCAGAGGGCAAAGCAACCCCACAGCAGGGGTATGCGAAGCCTTTGACCTAGCACACACCGTAAATTGACGCACCCACTTGATGACTTCCTTCTGCCACCCAGGCCACCAAAAACTGCGACCTATAAGTCTCTTAGTCTCAGAAATTCCTGGATGACCTGCCAACCGAGACTCATGATACTCCACAAACAAATCTCTCCTAAAGGTCCTAGGCACAAACAACCTCCCATGGGGAGTGTTAGATGGGGCATCATCTTGAGCTTTCAGAATCCCATCTTCCAAAACGGAGTCCAATGCCGCTATCACAACTCCTTTCTGTAAAATGCTCTCCTCCTCCTCGGCACTGACCGCAGGAGAGAAGCTGCGAGATAAAGCATCCGCTTTAACATTCTTAGTACCCGGGATGTAAGTAACAGAAAAATTAAACCGAGAAAAAAAAAGTGCCCACCTAGCCTGACGGGCATTCAAGCGCTTGGCAGCATCCAGATAGATAAAATTCTTATGATCAGTGAAAACCTGAATAGGAAATTTAGCACCTTCCAAGAAATGACGCCAATGTTCAAACGCAAGTTTAATAGCCAGCAATTCCCGATTACCAACATCGTAATTAAGTTCGGTCTCAGAAAATTTTTTCGAAAAAAAAGCTCAGGGATGTACTCCATCCTTGTTCTCCTGAGACAAAATTGCTCCGACCCCCACCGAAGAAGCATCAACCTTGACCAAAAAAGGCTTGGTCTCATCAGGCTGCATAAGGATGGGGGCAGAGCTGAACCTCTCCTTGAGATACACAAAAGCTTCAATGGCCTCAGAAGTCCACTGGGCCGTATTCGCACCTTTCCTGGTGAGATCGGTGAGAGGCTTAACAATTACAGAAAAATTCTTAATGAATTTCCTGTAATAATTGGCGAAGCCCAAAAATCTCTGTATCGATTTCAAACCAATAGGCCTAGGCCATTCCTGCACCGCCTGAACCTTCACAGGGTCCATCTCAAAACCTTCACTGGAGATAATGTAACCCAAAAAACTAATTCTCTGCACAGCGAACTCACATTTCTCCAGCTTAGCAAAAAGTGAATTATCACTCAATAACTGCAAAACTTCACGTACGCTCCGCCAATGAGACTCCAGATCAGGCGAATAAATCAAAATGTCATCCAAATACACAACCACATTCTTACCAATCAAAGGTCTCAGGATGTCATTAATAAGGTTGTGAAAAAACGCGGGTTCATTGGTAAGACCGAAAGGCATCACCAGATTCTCAAAATGACCCACAGGAGTGTTAAAAGCAGTTTTCCATTCATCACCCTCCTTCATTTGTAACAAATTGTATGCCCCCGGAGATCAATCTTAGAGAACCACTTGGCTCCCACTAACTGGTTAAACAAGTCCGGAATTAACGGCAATGGATAGGAATTGCGTACGGTAATTTTATTAATTTCGCGAAAGTCCAGACATGGACGTAAACCGCCGTCCTTTTTCTTTTTGCAAAAAAAAATCCAACAGCCACAGGTGACTTAGAAGGTCTCATGTGACTGGCGGCCAAGCTTGTCTGTATGTACTCCTCCAAGGCCTTTCTTTCAGGGATAGTCAGATTAAATAAGCGACTCTTGGGAAGAGTAGCTCCAGGAATACACTCAATGGTGCAATCATAGTCCCTATGAGGAGGTAAAACTTGCGACTCCTTCGCTGAAAAAACCTTCCAAAAATCCTGAATAGGTACAGGTAATTCCCCTTTTTCCACAGCAGCAATGCGACCGTTACAACATTTATCATAACACTTAAGACTCCATGACTTAATCTCATTAGTAGACCAGTCCAGTAAAGGATTGTGCAGTTTTAACAAAGGCAAACCTAAAACTACTGGAGAAGGTAAATTTAATACCACCAAATCCAAATTTTCCTGGTGAATACCATTGATAGTGAGGGGAAATTCAGCAACCTTGTGAGTAATACATTTCAAGGGAGTGTTATCAATTGCAATCACAGAAATAGGTGATGACAAAGGTTTGGATTCCAATTTAAGTTTTTCCAAAAACCCCTTATCAATCACATTAAGTGTTGAACCACAATCCACAAATGCCTGAAATTCAATCAAATCTTCCTGCAATGGGGTACTCCCTGAAAAAAATACTCCCTTAGAATTCAAACAAGCTATACGGGCGTAACTGGCCTTTTTTTTTTCTTTGCTTAAACGAAGCTCACAGTTCTTAATTAAATGGTCAGCTTTACCACAATAAAAACACAATCCCTTGGAAAACCTGCGGTCTCTTTCCTGAGAGCGGAGTGACATCGCCCCAACCTCCATCGGTTCTCCGCCGTCCGAGCAGACCCTCTGAGGACTAAGAGCTGCCATTGCAGGAATTTTCTCATCATTTACCCTGGCACGCAGTCTCCTGTCCACACGTATAGCTAATTGCATGGCTTCCTGCAAGGTCTCAGGTGCAGGGAATGCAATCAGCAGATCTTTAACCCTTTCACTTAGACCGGCAAGAAACAAACATTTTAACGCCGAATCATTCCATTTCACTTCTGAAGACCACCTTCTGAAGTGTGTACAATAATTTTCAACATCACCTGACCCCTGCTTCAAACGTCTCAGTTCTGTCTCAGCAGATGAGACTCGATCAGGATCGTCATACAATAACCCCATAGCAGAAAAAAAATCCTCCACTGAACTAAAACACGGATCATTAGGTTGGAGAGAAAAGGCCCACCCCTGTGGTTCCTTGCGCAAAAGTGACATGATAAACCCAATGCGCTGTGATTAATTCCCAGAGGACTTTGGTCTCAAAGGAAAATATAATAAACAAGCATTTTTAAAGGCAAAAAAACCTTGTTGTTTACCATCAAAAATATCAGGCAGTCCTACCTTTGGTTCCACAAAATGCGCTCCAGGACAGCTACTCACGTGTTGCTGGAGATCGGCCACCTCTAGAGACAATCCCTGCAGGCGTTGAGCCAACTCTTGGACAGACACCACACTGATCCCAGGATTTCTTTCCAAGTTTAGTTTGGGCTGGACTTACTGTTATGATCTGCTACAAGAACTAAGGAAAGAAAGGAGAACTGTCCCTACAATAAGACTGAGCTGATTCCCTACGTTGCAGCGGGCGACCTGTTCTTTGTAAACAGACCCGCCTTCGTCCTCAGCTAGTCTGAACGCAGACCTATAGAATAAAGGGAGGGGTCCCTAAAAGTACTAAGGACTGGGACAAAATTGGACACCTCCTAGCAGATGTTGTAGAGGAGCAAAAAGACAAACAGACAAAAAGTACTTAGAGGTCCAAAGGACCAAACGAACTAGAGAGATAGGTACAAAAGCATCTGGCTAGATAGAGAGTCAAATAACACTGAAGTCCAGCACAGCCAGAAGGGCGGAGCTGGAATAAATAGGCAGCAGGTCACGTGACCACAAAATAGAAAAAAACTAACAGGAGAGTTCTAAAAGATATTACTATAATACCTAGAGAATCCTTATTATATAAAAATTTAAAAGGAACATACAAGGTTCATAGTGACATCAATATTCTGATTATTACCCAACACACAAAAGATTGTGGGCTTCTTAAAAATATAGTTAAAAAGCATTGGGGTTTTCAGAACAAAGTGCTAGAGGATCTTATTTCAGATCATCCAAGTTTTGTATATAAGAAAGCAAAAAAAAAAAAAGCTAATTATCTAGCTCCAACTGTGGTAAAAAAATCCTCATTAAAAACTACACAAACCATAAAGTGCATTTTTTTCCCTGTAGAAAATGCAGGATGTGTTGTGGTGTAGGAGAATTTAATCCAAGCCTTAGTTCACACACAGAACAATTGTTTCCTATTAAAGATCACATAACCTGCATTAATAAAGGAGTAATCTATTGAATCAAATGCTCATGTCAGAAATTAGATGTAGGAAGGACCTAGCGGGCATTACATATTAGGATGAAAGACCAGGCCTATAATATCAATAGACAATTTGTAGGACATCCACTATCCAACCATTATAAGCAGGTACATAAAGGTAAATGGGGAAATATTGGAGAAAGGGTCATTTTATCCATTTAATGTCAAGGGCGGAAAGCAGGTGGATCTTTCAATTCAATACTCTAAGTGAGATAGTTTAATTGTGCTCAAAAGCAGAGATTTCCATCAGGTGTCTGTTTTGGGATGACCACAGGTCATTTACACTCACCTATAAAAGACTGGGAACCGCTGGTCGACCCCTGAGGAAGGAGGACGCTACCTCTGAAACGCGTAGGGTAACGGGCTTTGTGCCCACGGGGAGACCCCTATCAAGTGACATCATGTTTGCTGGAAGCGGCAGTCTTCTCTTCATGTAGAGCAGGGGTCCTCAAACTGCGGCCCGCGGAGGACTTTTATCCGGCCCGCCAGGCTATGGGCGGAGGAGAGGGGAGCGGTGTCAGCGCCCGCCCTTCACCCCCGCTTGCTCAGGGCCCCGGCAGCCGGATACTTACCTCTCCCCGTGCCTCCGCAGATCTGCTGTCTTCCTGCTCTGCGCTTCTTGTGACGTCTCAGGTCAGAGGGCGCCGTGACGTCTTTACACCGCGCCCTCCCGAGTGCCGTCACAGGCAGCGCAGAGCGGGAAGACGCCGGCGACACTGGAGTCCGGACCCGAGTAGAGCAGCAGCAGCAGCAAGTGAGAAGTGAGGTGAGTATTGGATTTTTTTTTTTATGTATGGAGGCATAGGTCATTATATGGGGGGGTGACATCCTGCATGGGGCATTATATGGGGGGGTGACATCCTGCATGTGGCATTATATGGGGTGGTGACATGCTGCATGGGGCATGATATGGGGGGGTGACATGCTGCATGGGGCATTATATGGGGGAGTGACATGCTGCATGGGGCATTATATGGGGGGGTGACATGCTGCATGGGACATTATATGGGGGGGTGACATGCTGCATGGGGCATTATAAAGACAGGGGAGTGATATCCTGCATGGGGCAGTATATGGGGGGGTGACATCCTGCATGGGGCATTATATGGGAGGGTGACATGCTGCATGGGGCATTATATGAGAGAGTGACATGCTGCATGGGGCATTATATGAGGGAGTGACATGCTGCATGGGGCATTATATGGGGGGGTGACATGCTGCATGGGGCATTATATGGGGGGGTGACATGCTGCATGGGGCATTATAAAGACAGGGGAGTGATATCCTGCATGGGGCATTATATGGGGGGGTGACATCCTGCATGGGGGATTATATGGGGAGGGTGACATGCTGCATGGGGCATTATATGAGGGAGTGACATGCTGCATGGGCCACAATATGGGGGGGTGACATGCTGCATGGGGCATTATATGGGGGGGTGACATGCTGCATGGGGCATTATAAAGACAGGGGAGTGATATCCTGCATGGGGCATTATATGGGGGGGTGACATCCTGCATGGGGCATTATATGGGGAGGGTGACATGCTGCATGGGGCATTATATGAGGGAGTGACATGCTGCATGGGGCATTATATGGGGGGGTGACATGCTGCATGGGGCATTATATGGGGGGGTGACATGCTGCATGGGGCATTATAAAGACAGGGGAGTGATATCCTGCATGGGGCATTATATGGGGGGGTGACATCCGGCATGGGGCATTATATGGGGAGGGTGACATGCTGCATGGGGCATTATATGAGGGAGTGACATGCTGCATGGGGCATTATATGGGGGGGTGACATGCTGCATGGGGCATTATATGGGGGGGTGACATGCTGCATGGGGCATTATAAAGACAGGGGAGTGATATCCTGCATGGGGCATTATATGGGGGGGTGACATGCTGCATGGGGCATTATAAAGACAGGGGAGTGATATCCTGCATGGGGCATTATATGGGGGGGGTGACAGCCTGCATGGGGCATTATATGGGGAGGGTGACATGCTGCATGGGGCATTATATGAGGGAGTGACATGCTGCATGGGGCATTATATGGGGGGGTGACATGCTGCATGGGGCATTATATGGGGGGGTGACATGCTGCATGGGGCATTATAAAGACAGGGGAGTGATATCCTGCATGGGGCATTATATGGGGGGGTGACATCCTGCATGGGGCATTATATGGGGAGGGTGACATGCTGCATGGGGCATTATATGAGGGAGTGACATGCTGCATGGGGCATTATATGGGGGGGTGACATGCTGCATGGGGCATTATATGGGGGGGTGACATGCTGCATGGGGCATTATAAAGACAGGGGAGTGATATCCTGCATGGGGCATTATATGGGGGGGTGACATCCTGCATGGGGCATGAAATGGGGGGTGACATCCTGCATGGGGCATGAAATGGGGGGTGACATCCTGCATGGGGCATTATATGGGGGAGAAAGGGACATCCTGCATGGGGCATTATAAAGACAGGGGAGTGATATCTTGCATGGGGCATTATATGGTGTGAGAAAGGGAAATCCTGCATGGGGCATTATATGGGGGGGGGGAAGGGACATCCTGCATGGGGCATTATAAAGACAGGGGAGTGATATCTTGCATGGGGCATTATATGGTGTGAGAAAGGGACATCCTGCATGGGGCATTATATGGGGGGTGGCATCCAGCATGGGGCATTAAAAGGGGGGGTGACATGCTGCATGGGGCATTATAAAGACAGGGGAGTGATATCCTGCATGGGGCATTATATGGGGGGGTGACATCCTGCATGGGGCATTATATGGGGAGGGTGACATGCTGCATGGGGCATTATATGAGGGAGTGACATGCTGCATGGGGCATTATATGGGGGGGTGACATGCTGCATGGGGCATTATATGGGGGGGTGACATGCTGCATGGGGCATTATAAAGACAGGGGAGTGATATCCTGCATGGGGCATTATATGGGGGGGTGACATGCTGCATGGGGCATTATAAAGACAGGGGAGTGATATCCTGCATGGGGCATTATATGGGGGGGGGTGACATCCTGCATGGGGCATTATATGGGGAGGGTGACATGCTGCATGGGGCATTATATGAGGGAGTGACATGCTGCATGGGGCATTATATGGGGGGGTGACATGCTGCATGGGGCATTATATGGGGGGGTGACATGCTGCATGGGGCATTATAAAGACAGGGGAGTGATATCCTGCATGGGGCATTATATGGGGGGGTGACATGCTGCATGGGGCATTATAAAGACAGGGGAGTGATATCCTGCATGGGGCATTATATGGGGGGGGGGTGATATCCTGCATGGGGCATTATATGGGGAGGGTGACATGCTGCATGGGGCATTATATGAGGGAGTGACATGCTGCATGGGGCATTATATGGGGGGGTGACATGCTGCATGGGGCATTATATGGGGGGGTGACATGCTGCATGGGGCATTATAAAGACAGGGGAGTGATATCCTGCATGGGGCATTATATGGGGGGGTGACATCCTGCATGGGGCATTATATGGGGAGGGTGACATGCTGCATGGGGCATTATATGAGGGAGTGACATGCTGCATGGGGCATTATATGGGGGGGTGACATGCTGCATGGGGCATTATATGGGGGGGTGACATGCTGCATGGGGCATTATAAAGACAGGGGAGTGATATCCTGCATGGGGCATTATATGGGGGGGGTGACATCCTGCATGGGGCATTATAAAGACAGGGGAGTGATATCCTGCATGGGGCATTATATGGGGGGGGGTGACATCCTGCATGGGGCATTATATGGGGAGGGTGACATGCTGCATGGGGCATTATATGAGGGAGTGACATGCTGCATGGGGCATTATATGGGGGGGTGACATGCTGCATGGGGCATTATATGGGGGGGTGACATGCTGCATGGGGCATTATAAAGACAGGGGAGTGATATCCTGCATGGGGCATTATATGGGGGGGTGACATCCTGCATGGGGCATTATATGGGGAGGGTGACATGCTGCATGGGGCATTATATGAGGGAGTGACATGCTGCATGGGCATTATATGGGGGGGTGACATGCTGCATGGGGCATTATATGGGGGGGTGACATGCTGCATGGGGCATTATAAAGACAGGGGAGTGATATCCTGCATGGGGCATTATATGGGGGGGTGACATCCTGCATGGGGCATGAAATGGGGGGTGACATCCTGCATGGGGCATGAAATGGGGGGTGACATCCTGCATGGGGCATGATATGGGGGAGAAAGGGACATCCTGCATGGGGCATTATAAAGATAGGGGAGTGATATCTTGCATGGGGCATTATATGGTGTGAGAAAGGGAAATCCTGCATGGGGCATTATATGGGAGGGGGGGAAAGGGACATCCTGCATGGGGCATTATATGGGGGGTGGCATCCAGCATGGGCATTATAAGGGGGGAGCAGCCTGCATGGGGCATTATATGGGGGGGAAAGGGACATCCTGCATGGGGCATTATAAAGACAGGGGAGTGATATCTTGCATGGGGCATTATATGGTGTGAGAAAGGGAAATCCTGCATGGGGCATTATATGGGAGGGGGGGAAAGGGACATCCTGCATGGGGCATTATATGGGGGGGAAAGGGACATCCTGCATGGGGCATTATAAAGATAGGGGAGTGATATCTTGCATGGGGCATTATATGGTGTGAGAAAGGGAAATCCTGCATGGGGCATTATATGGGAGGGGGGGAAAGGGACATCCTGCATGGGGCATTATATGGGGGGTGGCATCCAGCATGGGCATTATAAGGGGGGAGCAGCCTGCATGGGGCATTATATGGGGGGGAAAGGGACATCCTGCATGGGGCATTATAAAGACAGGGGAGTGATATCTTGCATGGGGCATTATATGGTGTGAGAAAGGGACATCCTGCATGGGGCATTATATGGGGGGTGGCATCCAGCATGGGGCATTATAAGAGGGGAACAGTCTGCATGGGGCATTATAAGGGGGGGAACAGCCAGCATATGGCATTATAAGGGGGAAACAGCCTGCCTATTGGGAACATTTACCTGCCCATTGAGGACCTATGCTGCCTATTGGGGATATTTACCTGCCTATTGGGGACATTTACCTGCCTATTGAGGACCGATGCTGCCTATTGGGGACATGTACCTGCCTATTGGGGACCTATGCTGCCTATTGGGGACCTATGCTGCCTATTGGGGACATTTACCTGCCTATTGGGGACATTTACCTGCCTATTGGGGACATTTACCTGCCTATTGGGTACATTTACCTGCCTATTGGGGACCTATGCTGCCCATTGAGGACCTATGCTGCCTATTGGGGATATTTACCTGCCTATTGGGGACCTATGCTGCCTATTGGGGATATTTACCTGCCTATTGGGGACATTTACCTGCCTATTGAGGACCGATGCTGCCTATTGGGGACATTTACCTGCCTATTGGGGACATTTACCTGCCTATTGGGTACATTTACCTGTCTATTGGGGACCTATGCTGCCCATTGAGGACCTATGCTGCCTATTGGGGACATTTACCTGCCTATTGGGGACATTTACCTGCCTATTGGGGACCTATGCTGCCTATTGGGGATATTTACCTGCCTATTGGGGACATTTACCTGCCTATTGGGGACATTTACCTGCCTATTGAGGACCGATGCTGCCTATTGGGGACATTTACCTGCCTATTGGGTACCTATGCTGCCCATTGAGGACCTATGCTGCCTATTGGGGACATTTACCTGCCTATTGGGGACATTTACCTGCCTATTGAGGACCGATGCTGCCTATTGGGGACATTTACCTGCCTATTGGGGACCTATGCTGCCTATTGGGGACCTATGCTGCCTATTGGGGACATTTACCTGCCTATTGGGGACCTATGCTGCCCATTGAGGACCTATGCTGCCTATTGGGGACATTTACCTGCCTATTGGGGACATTTACCTGCCTATTGGGGATATTTACCTGCCTATTGGGGATATTTACCTGCCTATTGGGGACATTTACCTGCCTATTGGGGACATTTACCTGCCTATTGAGGACTGATGCTGCCTATTGGGGACATTTACCTGCCTATTGGGGACATTTACCTGCCTATTGGGTACATTTACCTGCCTATTGGGGACCTATGCTGCCCATTGAGGACCTATGCTGCCTATTGGGGATATTTACCTGCCTATTGGGGACCTATGCTGCCTATTGGGGATATTTACCTGCCTATTGGGGACATTTACCTGCCTATTGGGGACATTTACCTGCCTATTGAGGACCGATGCTGCCTATTGGGGACATTTACCTGCCTATTGGGGACATTTACCTGCCTATTGGGTACATTTACCTGTCTATTGGGGACCTATGCTGCCCATTGAGGACCTATGCTGCCTATTGGGGACATTTACCTGCCTATTGGGGACATTTACCTGCCTATTGGGGACCTATGCTGCCTATTGGGGATATTTACCTGCCTATTGGGGACATTTACCTGCCTATTGGGGACATTTACCTGCCTATTGGGGACCTATGCTGCCTATTGGGGACCTATGCTGCCTATTGGGTACATTTACCTGCCTATTGGGGACCTATGCTGCCCATTGAGGACCTATGCTGCCTATTGGGGACATTTACCTGCCTATTGGGGACATTTACCTGCCTATTGAGGACCTATGCTGCCTATTGGGGATATTTACCTGCCTATTAGGGACATTTACCTGCCTATTGGGGACATTTACCTGCCTATTGAGGACTGATGCTGCCTATTGGGGACATTTACCTGCCTATTGGGGACATTTACCTGCCTATTGGGTACATTTACCTGCCTATTGGGGACCTATGCTGCCCATTGAGGACCTATGCTGCCTATTGGGGATATTTACCTGCCTATTGGGGACCTATGCTGCCTATTGGGGATATTTACCTGCCTATTGGGGACATTTACCTGCCTATTGGGGACATTTACCTGCCTATTGAGGACCGATGCTGCCTATTGGGGACATTTACCTGCCTATTGGGGACATTTACCTGCCTATTGGGTACATTTACCTGTCTATTGGGGACCTATGCTGCCCATTGAGGACCTATGCTGCCTATTGGGGACATTTACCTGCCTATTGGGGACATTTACCTGCCTATTGGGGACCTATGCTGCCTATTGGGGACCTATGCTGCCTATTGGGGATATTTACCTGCCTATTGGGGACATTTACCTGCCTATTGGGGACATTTACCTGCCTATTGGGGACATTTACCTGCCAATTGGGTACATTTACCTGCCTATTGGGGACCTATGCTGCCCATTGAGGACCTATGCTGCCTATTGGGGACATTTACCTGCCTATTGGGGACATTTACCTGCCTATTGGGGACATTTGCCTGCCTATTGGGGACCTATGCTGCCTATTGGGCACATTTACCTGCCTATTGGGGACCTATGCTGCCTATTGGGGATATTTACCTGCCTATTGGGGACCTATGCTGCCTATTGAGGACCTATGCTGCCTATTGGGGACATTTATCTGCCTATTGGGGACATTTACCTGCCTATTGGGGATATTTACCTGCCTATTGGGGACCTATGCTGCCCATTGAGGACCTATGCTGCCTATTGGGGACATTTACCTGCCTATTGGGGACATTTACCTGCCTATTGGGGACATTTACCTGCCTATTGGGGACCTATGCTGCCTATTGGGCACATTTACCTGCCTATTGGGAACATTTACCTGCCTATTGGGGACATTTACCTGCCTATTGGGGACATTTACCTGCCTATTGGGGACATTTACCTGCCTATTGAGGACCTATGCTGCCTATTGGGGACATTTACCTGCCTATTGGGTACAGTTACCTACCTATTGAAATACCGGTTGATTTAACTTTACTTGTTCTTCATTTTAAATATTGTATTTGTTCCTGTATTGTTTTTTTTACTACAAAATAAGATATGTGCAGTGTGCATAGGAATTTGTTCATAGTTTTTTTAAAAAACTATATTCCGGCCCTCCAATGGTCTGAGGGACCGTGAACTGGCCCCCTGTTTAAAAAGTTTGAGGACCCCTGATGTAGAGTCTCCAGCCGGCCGGAGCACCAGAAACACTAGCACCACGGCTCAAGGTCCAAAAGGTTTCTCCTTAATCAGTGAATCCTCATTTTGAGGTTCCTTCTCATCTAGGAACGAGGCATCACACGTGTAGACACAGGCAGGCCTGGGTTTTATGCTCGTAAGCTGGTTGCATCCATCATAGAGGAGATTTGTTAGATTTACACATTCGGCTTTGGACATACAGAGTTCTCTCCGTTCACTTAACTTGAAGTTTATTCTTTGCATATTACTGTCCTGTTTCCTTTCATGATTATACCCTTACCTAGATATGAAACATGGCGTGGATAGCCTCATCCATCTGATTATATATATTTAATTTGAAAGTATTACCGTAACCGCCCAGTGACATAAGACAATGCGTTACGTTCGCCATATTGTCACAACTCTGAAAAATATGACTTTCATAAGTGTAGGACCCTTGGTATTCATCAAAAAACCTCAATATTCATACGTGGAATAGAACAAAGCAGCTTAATGCAGTTTTCCTGCCAGCTCTGATCACGTTTGAGGCAAGGCCATAAATCTGTCGCCTTGCAGGCATAATACTACTCAGACAACATAGAGTGAGAGTAAAAAAAGGGTGGCAATACTCTATTGAATCACCAAACAGACAATAACAGATAGAACAGTCCCAGCAAATACCCGAGATGGTGCAAATTACAGAGTCATTAGAGCAGCTGCAACTTTGGGGCTTCTAGGGCAGACTACCCCCACCAGAGGCACCCCTCTTTTGGTGGGCACCCACAGAGTGGAAGTAACGACAAGCTTAGGAAGCTGACAGTCCATTTTGGTACATGGCCAGTTGACCAGATTGTCCCAATCTGGCTTCTCCAAACGTTTCCATGGGGCCAGGTGAACGGATGATCCCAACCAGGCTTCTCCAAACGTTTCCATGGGGCCAGGTGAACGGATGATCCCAACCAGGCTTCTCCTAATGTCTCCATGGGGCCAGGTGACTGGATGGTCCAAACCTGACTTCTCCGAATGTCTCCATGGGTTCATTGATGGTCAATTGAGCCGATTTGTATCCCTCCAGCTGGGGCCCAGGTCGCTTAAACTGGTGTGCTGTAGAGTGTCAACTTTGTAGGTTGAAGCCATGGTTCCCTGGCTGCTGTTCTGTAAAGTCTCACTGTAGAAGGATAGAGGTCCCATTTTATACTACATATGTGCTTCCGGCCACCATCCACAGGTCAGGGATGAGGTCAACTTTCATTCTTTGAGTATTCAATCAATTGGCATAGTTTGTCAATTTGCTGGTCAACAAGTTACATGGACTTATACAATGGTTAATCAACATTTTAGCAAATATCCATTATTCAGTTTCCCTCCATTCCTGTCTCCCAAGGATAGCAGAACAATAAACTGTAGGAGCTGATATAATAAGTAAACAGCAGCCATTCAACAATTCAAAAACATAAAATCAATCTACACAAGAGTCAATGTTCAGACTCATGTGAACAATGGTCTATGGCTCCAGACCTACTGAAAAATTATTAAGAATAAATGCTGCGTCGTCACAAAACAGCAATATTTTATGCTGATTATTGAGGATGGAGCTTTGTACTACTGATTAGAGATGAGCGTTGTTCTACTCGAACTGTTCGCCAATCTCAAATTCGAGCTGTTTTGGGCGGTGTTCGAGCCGGTCGGCGAACACGAACAATTTGAGAAAAATTCGGCTGTTCGAGGTTATGTTCGATAACTGTTCGTGCACCAAAATCATAACTGGATTTTTTCTCAGTAATGATGAAAATTAATGTTAATACGCAGTTTGAGTGTACAGCGGGGCGGGGGGAGGGGCAGGGGATGGATCTCTGCAGGAACAATGAAGATCTCCATTTTTTTTTCTCTTTCCCGCATTTGCAGTGGGGAGGTGCAATCTGTCAGCCTATCAGCAGCGCACACACGGAGCGAAGTGCTTTTTTTCACACAAGCAGGGGCATGTGTCATTGGCTGTGTATGTCACATGTCCTTGCCCTATAAGACCAAGCCATTTTCCCCGTCGCCACCATTTTCTCACTGCTGCAGCTGCGTGTTAGACGGCACCGCTGTTGCTGTGTGCGCTATACCTTGTTAATTTCAAGCCAATTTTCGCACAAATATACAGATAGCTTGGGAGTAGGGAATAGTTGTGATTGCAGTCCTTTTAAGGACTAGGTTACAGCATTTCCTACGACTTTTATCAGGCAGGTCTGTGCTCTTAAATAGATAGGTTGTGGGAGTAAAGACTAATTGTAATTGGAGTCCTTTTCAGGACTAGGTTACATCAGTTCCTATCAGTTTTTGCCAGGCAGGTCTGTGCCAGTGCTGTGCAAGTTTTTTTCACAGCATTTGGCTGAATCTAGCAAAGCTAATCCTTTTTGGCCTATTGCAGAGTGTGTTAGTCAGTGGAGTAGCCTATCTGTGTTGCAAGATATACCACCTGTGTATAGAATACCAATTTTTTTACTGCACCTAGTGAAGTAAAATCTTTTGGGCATAGCATCATTCTATTAATCCAGCTATACTGACCTCCATCAGGTTGCAAACTGAATATAATTTTTTTCTGCATCTAGCTCTGAAAAAATATTTGGGCTTCTAGCAGTGTGTGGGACTTGTTCTATTAATCCATCTATACTGACCTCCATCAGGTTGAAAATTAAAAATAATTTTTATCTGCATCTAGCTCTGAAAAAATATTTGGGCTTCTAGCAGTGTGTGGGACTTGTTGTATTAGTCCATCTATACTGACCTCCATCAGGTTGCAAACTGAATATAATTTTTTTCTGTATCTAGCTCTGAAAAAATATTTGGGCTTCTAGCAGTGTGTGGGACTTGGTCTATTAGTCCATCTATACTGACCTCCATCAGGTTGCAAATTAAAAATAATTTTTTTCTGCATCTAGCTCTGAAAAAATATTTGGGCTTCTAGCAGTGTGTGGGACTTGGTCTATTAGTCCATCTATACTGACCTCCATCAGGTTGCAAATTGAATAAAACAATTTTCTGCATCTAGCTCTGAAAAAATATTTGGGCTTCTAGCAGTGTGTGGGACTTGGTCTATTAGTCCATCTATACTGACCTCCAGCAGGTTGCAAATTGAATATAATTTTTTTCTGCATCTAGCTCTGAAAAAATATTTGGGCTTCTAGCGGTGTGTGGGACTTGGTCTATTAGTCCATCTATACTGACCTCCATCAGGTTGCAAATTAAAAATAATTTTTTTCTGCATCTAGCTCTGAAAAAATATTTGGGCTTCTAGCGGTGTGTGGGACTTGTTCTATTAGTCCTTCTATACTGACCTCCAGCAGGTTGCAAATTGAATATAATTTTTTTCTGCATCTAGCTCTGAAAAAATATTTGGGCTTCTAGCAGTGTGTGGGACTTGGTCTATTAGTCCATCTATACTGACCTCCATCAGGTTGCAAATTAAAAATAATTTTTTTCTGCATCTAACCCAGCCAATAGTTTTGGCCTAATACCACAGTTTGGCCACTCAGCTCTGCTCGGTTCCCATCCATTGTTTTTTTGTGCAAACAACTCCAGAGTTGTGAATTAGTTAACCACCAAAATGAGTGGAAAAAGGCCTGCTGCTGGTGGAAAGGGGAATAGGCATGTTGGGAAGGGGAAAAAAGGTTGTGTCCGTGGGGTAGGTGCAGAAGAAAGACCATCTTCCAGCCAAACTAAAATGTCTACTTCTTTTAGCGGACAATGTGATAAGATCCCTTTCTTACGGCCACACCAATCGCTACAAATTCCAGATGAGGCACAAAAACAGCAGGTGCTTCAACGGATATCAAGTGCTCCTTTAAGTGGGCTCTCCTCCACATCAACTTCAACATCACAAATACTCCAGTCCTCAAAGGTGTCACCCAAATCGCACTTGCTTCCTCACAGCTCCCAAATCTCCAGCTGCCCGTCTGAGTATGAGGTAGAACAGATGGTTGAGTCTGCAGAGCTGTTTACTCATACTATAGCCTGGGAATCAGAGGTCGACTCCAGCGCTTCTGTGAATCCAGACGAGGAAATGATCTGCACTGATGCCCAGAATCTTTATGAGTCGGATCCAGGACCAGACGCAGAAGGTTCTGACCATAATGTAGACCCTCATTCCCAAACTGTAACTCCTGTTGGTGGAGACAATGAGGAAGACGATGATAAGACTCAAATACCTGATTGGAGCGACAACTTTAGTTTTTTGTCAGAGCAGGAACAGGTTGGCTCTGAGGACGACGGGTGTGATAACGCACAGGGTGATGATGATGAGGTTGGAGATCCCACTTACTGTCAACCCACAGTCAGCCAAGAGATGAGGTCAGCAGAGGAGGTGGAGGAAGATGCTAGTGACGACGAGGTCAGGTTGCGCCTTCCTGGACAGAGACGTAGTACTGGAAGCACGTCAACAACTGCATCCTCAAACACAACTCTGCCTCTCACCACAAGTCGTGGTGGCTCTTCAGGTCGCATGGGTGCTAAGCCTTGCATAGCCTGGGCATTTTTTCAGATCGATAAAGATGACCCAACTCGTGTTATCTGTAACATTTGTCAGCAAAAGCTAAGTAGAGGCCAAAAAATACATAGTTTGAGTACTTCATGCATGAACCGGCACATGGACATGAAGCATAAGTTGCAGTGGGAAGCTCAGTGTGCTACAATGCGGTCTAGCCGGCCGGGCCAACCACCGTCTGCCATATCTTGTGCATCCGCGGCCTCTTCATCCTCTGTGACTGGGGGGACAGCAGTCACACCTGTTTTGGGGCGCAGACCTGCCACCTCTTTACCCGCAACAGCCAGCGTGATTGGCAGGTCATCATTTTCTTTGGAGGTGGTAACACCAGCTGGTCTTGAGCGCTGTCCGACATCGATAGCACCACCTTTGGATCAAGGCAACCTAACATGTCCGCCTGCATCTTCCTCACAGACCGGCAGTTTGCCGGGGACACCCTTATCAACCCCGTCTAAGCACAATAGCCAGCCCTCGGTCCCTCAGATGTGGACAAGTAAAAGACCATTTCCTCCTAGCCATGAGAAAGCTAAGAGGTTGAATTTCACCATCTGCAAGCTCTTGGCTACAGAAATGCTGCCTTTCCGCCTGGTGGACACAGAGGATTTTCGAGACCTTATGTCCGTCGCAGTGCCCCAGTACCAGATGCCCAGTCGGCACTACTTCTCAAAGAAAGGTGTGCCTGCGCTCCACCAGCAAGTCGCACACAACATCACCGCTTCTTTGAGAAACTCTGTGTGTGACAGGGTGCATTTCACCACAGACACTTGGACGAGTAGGCATGGACAGGGGCGTTACATGTCGCTGACTGGGCACTGGGTAACTATGGTGACAGCAGGACAAGGGGCTGCTGTCCAAGTCTTGCCGTCCCCACGAGTTGTGCGTCAATCCTCTTTATGTCATTTTTCCTCCACTGCTTCTGCCTCCTCAACCTCCTCTCGGTCTTCCACCTGCACCCAAAGCCTGTCTGGTCATGCCACAAGCTTTCTAACTGCGCAGAAGGGATCCTGCACACCTCCTTACTATGCTGGCAGTAGGGCTCAACGTCATCAGGCGGTTTTTACATTGAAATGTCTGGGAAATGTGAGTCACACAGCTGAGGAGTTGTGGTCAGCTCTGGAGAACCAATTTCATGAATGGTTGTCTCCACTGGACCTGAAACCAGGGAAGGCCGTGTGCGACAATGCTGCAAACCTGGGTGCGGCCCTTCGCCGGGGCAATGTCACACACGTGCCTTGTATGGCTCACGTGTTGAACCTGGTTGTCCAGCAATTTTTAGCCCACTATCCCAGACTAGATGGCCTTCTGCAGAGGGCACGGTCGCTGTGTGCTCACTTCCGCCGTTCGCATCCCGCAGCTCAGCGACTTACATCTCTACAGCAGTCGTTGGGCCTGCCACTTCACCGGCTAAAATGCGATGTGCCTACCTGGTGGAATTCAACTCTGCACATGTTGCAGCGACTGTGGCAGCACCGACAAGCCCTGGTGCAATACGTTCTGACGTATAGCCTGGGCCAACGAGATTCAGAGGTGGGGCAAATCACGCTGGAGGAGTGGTCTCAGATCAGGGACCTATGCACCCTTCTGCACAGTTTTGAAATGGCGACGAAGATGTTTAGTGCTGACGATGCCATTATCAGCATGACTATTCCGGTGATTTACATGCTGGAGCACATGTTAAACAGAATTCGGAGTCAGGTGGTGGCACAAGAGGAGGTGGAGGAAGTAGAGGAGGAGGAGTTGTATGCGGAAGGGCTAACATCTGCAAGGTCCAGACGGTCGGCAGCACCAGGGCGGCAGGCATGTGAGGGTGGGGGAGATGGTTTTACCAGGGCGCATGGTAGCAGCCAAACTAGTGAGGAAGGTGCAGGAGCCCAGGAAGAAGTGGAGGACGAACTGATGGAAGACTCATCAGATGAGGGAGACCTTGATCACATTTCTGTTGTGCGAGGTTGGGGGGAGAGGACAGAGGAAGGAAGCATGATTGTTACCTCGCCACCAACACAACAGGGACTTGGTGCTCCTGGATGCGCAACACACATGAGTGCCTTCTTGCTGCACTACCTGCAACATGACCCTCGAATTGTGAGAATTAGAAATAATCCTGACTACTGGGTTGCCACACTGTTAGATCCCCGGTACAAAAGTAAATTTGCAGAAATTATTCCTGCCATAGAAAGGGATGCACGCATGCAGGAGTATCAGCAGAGACTGTTGCAGAATCTTACATGTGCTTTTCCACAAAATACCAGTGGTGCACGTAGTGAATCTCACAGTTCCAACTTGCCAACCGTGGGACCGTCAAGTGTTCAGCACTCAAACCGTAACAGAACCACAGTATCTGCTGGTAACATCAATTTTGCGGAATCATTTCACCACTTTTTTAGCCCATCCTTTGCAAGGCCACAGGAGACAAGAAGTCTGACACATAGTCAACGCCTAGAGACGATGGTACAGGAGTATCTCCAAGTAAACATTGAAGCCACGACTGTGTCACTGGACTCTTGCTCTTTTTGGGCTTCCAATCTGGATAAATGGCCGGAGCTAGCCACTTACGCCTTGGAGATCTTGTCATGCCCCGCAGCCAGCGTTCTGTCTGAACGTGTGTTCAGCGCTGCTGGTGGTGTGCTGACAGATAAGCGCACGCGGCTCTCCACTGATAATGTAGACAGACTCACGTTCATAAAGATGAACAAATCATGGATCCGAAACGACTTTTCTACCCCTGTGTCATCCTGGGGAGAGTAAAAGCTTGATGATTGGTTAAAATCACCCTACCAACCGTTTTAAGCTTTCAAATTACTAATCATGTTTATCTGTATCTTGACTGGAAAATAATTTGGGCTTTGTAGCAGTGTGCAGCACTGATCCTATTAGGCCATCTATAATAAGCTCCACCAGATTTAAAATTAATAATAATTTTTAGCTGCATCTAGCCCGGAAAATAATTTTGGGGCTCCGAGATGCGCAAGACACATAAGTGCCTTCTTGCTGCACTACCTGCAGCATGACCCTCATATTGTCAGAATTCGAAGTAATCATGACTACTGGGTTGCCACACTCTTAGATCCCCCAAACTTTTCGATCAACCTTTTCATTTTAATAAAGACCAAAAAAATGGTCATTTTTGAAATTATAAGCATTAGCAGGTTATTAGAAACTGAAATCAAACAGTTTTCAACTCAAAACTTTATTCTAGGTGATGTTACATTTTCACATAGGACCCCTTGTTCGAAAGGAGCTTCTGAACTCTCTCGTCCATTGAATTTGTCAGGTTTTGGATGGTTTCTGCTTCAATTGTTTTGCATGAGGACAGAATACCCTCCCAGAGCTGTTGCTTAGATGTGAACTGCCTCCCGCCATCATAGACACTCCTTTTAATGATGCTCCAAAGGTTCTGAATGGGGTAGAGGTCAGGGGAGCATGGGGGTCACACCATAAGTTTGTCCCCTTTTATGCCCATATCAGCCAGAGATGCAGATGTTTTATGTGCAGCATGAGATGGTGCATTATCATGCAGAAAAATGATCTTGCTGTGAAATACACGGTTCTTCTTCTTGAACCATGGCAGGAAGTGCTGTTTGAGAAAATCCACATACATTATGGAGTTCATCTTTAGCGCCTTCAGGGATCCTAAAGGGGCCGACAATCTCTCTCCCCATGATTCCAGCCCAAAACATTACTCCACCTCCTCCTTGTTGGCGCTGTAGCCGTGTTTGCGTGGGGTGTCCATCAACCAGCCATCCTCCACTCCATTCATCTGGACCATCGAGCGCTGCACGGCACTCATCCGTGAACAAAACAGTTTTGAAATCAGTCTTCATGTAATGTTTGGCCCACTGGAGCCGTTTCTGCTTGTGTGAAGTGGATAGAGGAGGTCGACAGGATGGCGTATGCACAGCTGCCAACCTCTGAAGGACCCTGCATCTTGTTGTTCGGGGGACGTTGGAGGCACAAACAGCTTCAAAAACTTGTCTGCTGCTATGACAAGGCTTTTTTGCCGCTGCTCTTTCAACCTGACGTAATTGCCTGTAGGAAAGAGTCCTCAATTTGCCCTTATCAGCACGCATACGTGTGTACTGTGAATCAGCTACATACTTCTTGATTGCCAAGACACTTCATCCTGATCATCGCACAATGTTGATTGTAGTCATGCCTTGACCTAAACACTCCACAATTTGTTGCTTCTCAGCAGCCGACACATCCTTTTTCTTTCCCATTTTGGCAGAAAATGTAGGCTGCTTAATAATGTGAGACAGCCTTCTTAAGTAGTCTTGCCTTTCATTGGACACACCTGCCAAACTAATTAGCACAGGTGTCTGCAATTGCTTACAGTGATATAAAGAGCCCTGACACACATCACCATCAATGAGTTTAACTGACAAACAAAACAAATTCTTCCCTTATCACTCCTAAACACTTTTTGCATAATAATTTGGAACGCGGTGTACATGTGCTTTTCCACAAAACACCAGTGGTTCACGTAGTGAATCTTACAGTTCTAACTTGCCAACCGTGGTCTGTATGGAGTTGTTCAATAAAGGGTCCAAAATTAAGATAACATAGATGGGAGAGGTCTCTATGAATAGGAATTCCTAAGTATTTGATACCCTGTGAGGGCCAGGCAAAGGGAAAGTTGGACTGGATGGAATCCTATATGGATTTGGGGAGGGAGACATCGAGGGCCTCAGACTTCGCTGCATTGATTTTAAAATTTTACCATGTAACAAAGTGATCTATTTCAGCCATAACAGCATGGATGGATATATGTGATTGAGTGATATATACTAGGACATCATCAGCAAATAGAGAGCACTTGTACTCGGTGCCTCCCACCTCAATCCACCTAATATTGGGGTTATGGCGAATTGATGAGAGCAGGTGCTCCGTCACTAGGATGTATAAGAGAGGGGACAGAGGACATCCCTGCCTTGTCCCATTGGTGATTGTGAAAGGTGATGAAAATGTTCTGACGCACCCCCTGGGCCTTGGGACACCCGGAGCCGGACCCTTTTTGGTGGATGCTGGTGGTTGTAGTCTTCGTGGCGGCGATCCGGTTCCGTGGCTCAGGGCGGTCAAACCAGTGGCGGAACTATTTATGTGGTTTTGATGTTTAAATGTCCGACTACGCCACCCGTGGATTGCGGTCAGAGTGAACCGCCGCTACAGGGCAGACCGCTAAGGCTGGTGTTGTGGGTGCAGCAGAGCGTAGCATAACTCCCCACGGGAGGAGTATAGCCTCAGGGCAGTGTATGCGGAGGATGGGGGTGATGGTGCAGGGCAGCAGCAGTAACGACACGGAGTCAGTGATGCAGTTCAGGGCCTTTACTCACAGTTCTTATTATCCAGACCACGTCTGCAGGTAACGGCTGCCCACGTCGTACTGTGCTCACCAGGTGAGGGGCTCAGACAACTCCCAGATAACTTTGGAGCGCTTCACAGGACCCCCTTTGTGTGTCCTTTGTCTGGCCTTTCTTACCAACACTTCTGTCCGGCTGCCTCGGGCCTCCTCTTGGTAAACTTGGCGCCAGTTTCCCTGACCCTATGTGGTGCCTTCCTAGCGGGTGGAGCAAGGGGCTGCGCCACATAAAATGTCAGAGCCTCCGGTTTCTAGCTGAGGGTCGTTTCCTGCCTCCACTAGTTCGGGGACCGGTCTCCCCCTTTGGCCTGACCCCTCCACGCAGGTGGATTCGGGCGTGCGGTGGCGACTCGCCCGTCCGCACCCCTGGGATCCCTTCATTCCTTGTTCCTGGAGCCTTCTCCGCTCCTCTTCCTTCCTTCTTCCTCTTCCAGGCCTGGGCCTCTGTTACTAGGCCCGCCTCCGGAGCAGAGCTCATGCAGAGCCCCTGCTCCCTGCCACTTCTGCTCAGACTTCTCTGCACTGAACTAAGATGGTGCCCACCTTTTATACTCCCTTCTCAATGCACCCAGGAACTGCTTCCTCCCTGCTCCTGCACTGCAGGGTTCCCCTTCCTCAGTGTTCCCTCCCCCCACTCCAGCCAGGGACAGGGACTGTCGTGCCCATCTCAGGGGCATATTGGTCGCCCTGCCCCACGGCAATGTGGTGTAATGCATGCAGGTGTCGGGTCCTGATCCACACTCCATCCTTATCTGAGAGTGAGATATCACACCTCTGGGTGAGGTGCAATACGTCTGTAGCAACCGAGCCCTCGGTGCTACAGTTCCATTTATCTTCAGCCTAGGTGACGTATTGTGATACAGGGCTGTGATTTTGGCTATAAAAGGGTCCCCTAGACCCCTACCCCAAGCTTTTTAAGAGAATCATATATGGCGTGCCAGGAGACTCTATGGAATGCTTTCTCAGCATCCAACGAGAGTATCTACTTACAAATTTTTAACTGCATCTAGCCCAGGAAATACTTTGTGCCTAGTAGCAGTGTCTGCTAGTCAGCGGATTATCCCGGCTGTTAAGCAAGCTACACCACCTGTAGTTTGGACACTTAATTTTTTCAAAGGAAATGCTTCGGGACCACGGGATACTTAGTGAAGAGCATCAGGAGGCACCCCAAGGCATAGGGGCTGAGACTGGCAGTAGGATGCCTTGCGGTGGACAGCCGAGCTCGATCCTTATAAAAGCTTTTTAACTGCAGCAGCTTTAGTGGACGCTACTGGAGCTGGAATTACGCGGCTGCTGGCATGAGACTTGCCCTCCAATAGATCCTTGTAAATGGATTTAAAGTGTATTCATTCAAATTAGAGAGACAATTTAAATTAAAAAGCTTAGAGCTGCCTCCACCACAGGGGGGCTCTCTCGACCCACCAGCGGACAGGCACCAGTATTGGGAGAGGGGGGCTGGCCGTCAGGGTTCACCGCGGCTCTGGCACAAACCCGGCGACACGGAGGTGGCACGGGCAGGAGCGGACTGGCCGTCTCGGCTTCTCACTTTTTGGATTTTAGAAGGGCATGACATGCCTATATCTGTGTCTCCCCCTCCTTTTACTCCTCCACCTCTTTTCTTTTCGCATGACTATATGTACTTGTCACTTTTCCATGTGTTAGTTGTGTCTTCTGAGCAGTTTGTCAGCTTTTGGACACCTTTGAAGGTGTTTTCTATGTGTTTCTATGTGTTTTTGTTTGCCTGCCATTGGTTTTAACGGTGTTCGAAGGTGTTCGACGAACAGTTCGGCGAACACACGGGTGTTCGACGAACCGAACCGAACTCGAACACTACGGGGGTGGCTCAACACTACTACTGATTAGAGATGAGCGTTGTTCTACTCGAACTGTTCGCCAATCTCAAATTCGAGCTGTTTTGGGCGGTGTTTGAGCCGGTCGGCGAACACGAACAATTTGAGAAAAATTCGGCTGTTCGAGGTTATGTTCGATAACTGTTCGTGCACCAAAATCATAACTGGATTTTTTCTCAGTAATGATGAAAATTAATGCTAATACGCAGTTTGAGTGTACAGCGGGGCGGGGGGAAGGGCAGGGGATGGATCTCTGCAGGAACAATGAAGATCTCCATTTTTTTTTCTCTTTCCCGCATTTGCAGTGGGGAGGTGCAATCTGTCAGCCTATCAGCAGCGCACACACGGAGCGAAGTGCTTTTTTTCACACAAGCAAGGGCATGTGTGATTGGCAGTGTATGTCACATGTCCTTGCCCTATAAGACCAAGCCATTTTCCCCGTCGCCACCATTTTCTCACTGCTGCAGCTGCGTGTTAGACGGCACCGCTGTTGCTGTGTGCGCTATACCTTGTTAATTTCAAGCCAATTTTCGCACAAATATACAGATAGCTTGGGAGTAGGGAATAGTTGTGATTGCAGTCCTTTTAAGGACTAGGTTACAGCATTTCCTACGACTTTTATCAGGCAGGTCTGTGCTCTTAAATAGATCGGTTGTGGGAGTAAAGACTAATTGTAATTGGAGTCCTTTTCAGGACTAGGTTACATCAGTTCCTATCAGTTTTTGCCAGGCAGGTCTGTGCCAGTGCTGTGCAAGTTTTTTTCACAGCATTTGGCTGAATCTAGCAAAGCTAGTCCTTTTTGGCCTATTGCAGAGTGTGTTAGTCAGTGGAGTAGCCTATCTGTGTTGCAAGATATACCACCTGTGTATAGAATACCAATTTTTTTACTGCACCTAGTGAAGTAAAATCTTTTGGGCATAGCATCATTCTATTAGTCCATCTATACTGACCTCCATCAGGTTGCAAATTAAAAATAATTTTTTTCTTCATTTATCTCTGAAAAAATATTTGGGCTTCTAGCGGTGTGTGGGACTTGTTGTATTAGTCCTTCTATACTGACGTCCAGCAGGTTGCAAATTGAATATAATTTTTTTCTGCATCTAGCTCTGAAAAAATATTTGGGCTTCTAGCGGTGTGTGGGACTTGGTCTATTAGTCCATCTATACTGACCTCCATCAGGTTGCAAATTAAAAATAATTTTTTTCTGCATCTAACCCAGCCAATAGTTTTGGCCTAATACCACAGTTTGGCCACTCAGCTCTGCTCGGTTCCCATCCATTGTTTTTTTGTGCAAACAACTCCAGAGTTGTGAATTAGTTAACCACCAAAATGAGTGGAAAAAGGCCTGCTGCTGGTGGAAAGGGGAATAGGCGTGTTGGGAAGGGGAAAAAAGGTTGTGTCCGTGGGGTAGGTGCAGAAGAAAGACCATCTTCCAGCCAAACTAAAATGTCTACTTCTTTTAGCGGACAATGTGATAAGATCCCTTTCTTACGGCCACGCCAATCGCTACAAATTCCAGATGAGGCACAAAAACAGCAGGTGCTTCAACGGATATCAAGTGCTCCTTTAAGTGGGCTCTCCTCCACATCAACTTCAACATCACAAATACTCCAGTCCTCAAAGGTGTCACCCAAATCGCACTTGCTTCCTCACAGCTCCCAAATCTCCAGCTGCCCGTCTGAGTATGAGGTAGAACAGATGGTTGAGTCTGCAGAGCTGTTTACTCATACTATAGCCTGGGAATCAGAGGTCGACTCCAGCGCTTCTGTGAATCCAGACGAGGAAATGATCTGCACTGATGCCCAGAATCTTTATGAGTCGGATCCAGGACCAGACGCAGAAGGTTCTGACCATAATGTAGACCCTCATTCCCAAACTGTAACTCCTGTTGGTGGAGACAATGAGGAAGACGATAAGACTCAAATACCTGATTGGAGCGACAACTTTAGTTTTTTGTCAGAGCAGGAACAGGTTGGCTCTGAGGACGACGGGTGTGATAACGCACAGGGTGATGATGATGAGGTCGGAGATCCCACTTACTGTCAACCCACAGTCAGCCAAGAGATGAGGTCAGCAGAGGAGGTGGAGGAAGATGCTAGTGACGACGAGGTCAGGTTGCGCCTTCCTGGACAGAGACGTAGTACTGGAAGCACGTCAACAACTGCATCCTCAAACACAACTCTGCCTCTCACCACAAGTCGTGGTGGCTCTTCAGGTCGCATGGGTGCTAAGCCTTGCATAGCCTGGGCATTTTTTCAGATCGATAAAGATGACCCAACTCGTGTTATCTGTAACATTTGTCAGCAAAAGCTAAGTAGAGGCCAAAAAATACATAGTTTGAGTACTTCATGCATGAACCGGCACATGGACATGAAGCATAAGTTGCAGTGGGAAGCTCAGTGTGCTACAATGCGGTCTAGCCGGCCGGGCCAACCACCGTCTGCCATATCTTGTGCATCCGCGGCCTCTTCATCCTCTGTGACTGGGGGGACAGCAGTCACACCTGTTTTGGGGCGCAGACCTGCCACCTCTTTACCCGCAACAGCCAGCGTGATTGGCAGGTCATCATTTTCTTTGGAGGTGGTAACACCAGCTGGTCTTGAGCGCTGTCCGACATCGATAGCACCACCTTTGGATCAAGGCAACCTAACATGTCCGCCTGCATCTTCCTCACAGACCGGCAGTTTGCCGGGGACACCCTTATCAACCCCGTCTAAGCACAATAGCCAGCCCTCGGTCCCTCAGATGTGGACAAGTAAAAGACCATTTCCTCCTAGCCATGAGAAAGCTAAGAGGTTGAATTTCACCATCTGCAAGCTCTTGGCTACAGAAATGCTGCCTTTCCGCCTGGTGGACACAGAGGATTTTCGAGACCTTATGTCCGTCGCAGTGCCCCAGTACCAGATGCCCAGTCGGCACTACTTCTCAAAGAAAGGTGTGCCTGCGCTCCACCAGCAAGTCGCACACAACATCACCGCTTCTTTGAGAAACTCTGTGTGTGACAGGGTGCATTTCACCACAGACACTTGGACGAGTAGGCATGGACAGGGGCGTTACATGTCGCTGACTGGGCACTGGGTAACTATGGTGACAGCAGGACAAGGGGCTGCTGTCCAAGTCTTGCCGTCCCCACGAGTTGTGCGTCAATCCTCTTTATGTCATTTTTCCTCCACTGCTTCTGCCTCCTCAACCTCCTCTCGGTCTTCCACCTGCACCCAAAGCCTGTCTGGTCATGCCACAAGCTTTCTAACTGCGCAGAAGGGATCCTGCACACCTCCTTACTATGCTGGCAGTAGGGCTCAACGTCATCAGGCGGTTTTTACATTGAAATGTCTGGGAAATGTGAGTCACACAGCTGAGGAGTTGTGGTCAGCTCTGGAGAACCAATTTCATGAATGGTTGTCTCCACTGGACCTGAAACCAGGGAAGGCCGTGTGCGACAATGCTGCAAACCTGGGTGCGGCCCTTCGCCGGGGCAATGTCACACACGTGCCTTGTATGGCTCACGTGTTGAACCTGGTTGTCCAGCAATTTTTAGCCCACTATCCCAGACTAGATGGCCTTCTGCAGAGGGCACGGTCGCTGTGTGCTCACTTCCGCCGTTCGCATCCCGCAGCTCAGCGACTTACATCTCTACAGAAGTCGTTGGGCCTGCCACTTCACCGGCTAAAATGCGATGTGCCTACCCGGTGGAATTCAACTCTGCACATGTTGCAGCGACTGTGGCAGCACCGACAAGCCCTGGTGCAATACGTTCTGACGTATAGCCTGGGCCAACGAGATTCAGAGGTGGGGCAAATCACGCTGGAGGAGTGGTCTCAGATCAGGGACCTATGCACCCTTCTGCACAGTTTTGAAATGGCGACGAAGATGTTTAGTGCTGACGATGCCATTATCAGCATGACTATTCCGGTGATTTACATGCTGGAGCACATGTTAAACAGAATTCGGAGTCAGGTGGTGGCACAAGAGGAGGTGGAGGAAGTAGAGGAGGAGGAGTTGTATGCGGAAGGGCTAACATCTGCAAGGTCCAGACGGTTGGCAGCACCAAGGCGGCAGGCATGTGAGGGTGGGGGAGATGGTTTTACCAGGGCGCATGGTAGCAGCCAAACTAGTGAGGAAGGTGCAGGAGCCCAGGAAGAAGTGGAGGACGAACTGATGGAAGACTCATCAGATGAGGGAGACCTTGATCACATTTCTGTTGTGTGAGGTTGGGGGGAGAGGACAGAGGAAGGAAGCATGATTGTTACCTCGCCACCAACACAACAGGGACTTGGTGCTCCTGGATGCGCAACACACATGAGTGCCTTCTTGCTGCACTACCTGCAACATGACCCTCGAATTGTGAGAATTAGAAATAATCCTGACTACTGGGTTGCCACACTGTTAGATCCCCGGTACAAAAGTAAATTTGCAGAAATTATTCCTGCCATAGAAAGGGATGCACGCATGCAGGAGTATCAGCAGAGACTGTTGCAGAATCTTACATGTGCTTTTCCACAAAATACCAGTGGTGCACGTAGTGAATCTCACAGTTCCAACTTGCCAACCGTGGGACCGTCGAGTGTTCAGCACTCAAACCGTAACAGAACCACAGTATCTGCTGGTAACATCAATTTTGCGGAATCATTTCACCACTTTTTTAGCCCATCCTTTGCAAGGCCACAGGAGACAAGAAGTCTGACACATAGTCAACGCCTAGAGACGATGGTACAGGAGTATCTCCAAGTAAACATTGAAGCCACGACTGTGTCACTGGACCCTTGCTCTTTTTGGGCTTCCAATCTGGATAAATGGCCGGAGCTAGCCACTTACGCCTTGGAGATCTTGTCATGCCCCGCAGCCAGCGTTCTGTCTGAACGTGTGTTCAGCGCTGCTGGTGGTGTGCTGACAGATAAGCGCACGCGGCTCTCCACTGATAATGTAGACAGACTCACGTTCATAAAGATGAACAAATCATGGATCCGAAACGACTTTTCTACCCCTGTGTCATCCTGGGGAGAGTAAAAGCTTGATGATTGGTTAAAATCACCCTACCAACCGTTTTAAGCTTTCAAATTACTAATCATGTTTATCTGTATCTTGACTGGAAAATAATTTGGGCTTTGTAGCAGTGTGCAGCACTGATCCTATTAGGCCATCTATAATAAGCTTCACCAGATTTAAAATTAAAAATAATTTTTAGCTGCATCTAGCCCGGAAAATAATTTTGGGGCTCCGAGATGCGCAAGACACATAAGTGCCTTCTTGCTGCACTACCTGCAGCATGACCCTCATATTGTCAGAATTCGAAGTAATCATGACTACTGGGTTGCCACACTCTTAGATCCCCCAAACTTTTCGATCAACCTTTTCATTTTAATAAAGACCAAAAAAATGGTCATTTTTGAAATTATAAGCATTAGCAGGTTGTTAGAAACTGAAGTCAAACAGTTTTCAACTCAAAACTTTATTCTAGGTGATGTTACATTTTCACATAGGACCCCTTGTTCGAAAGGAACTTCTGAACTCTCTCGTCCATTGAATTTGTCAGGTTTTGGATGGTTTCTGCTTCAATTGTTTTGCATGAGGACAGAATACCCTCCCAGAGCTGTTGCTTAGATGTGAACTGCCTCCCGCCATCATAGACACTCCTTTTAATGATGCTCCAAAGGTTCTGAATGGGGTAGAGGTCAGGGGAGCATGGGGGTCACACCATAAGTTTGTCCCCTTTTATGCCCATATCAGCCAGAGATGCAGATGTTTTATGTGCAGCATGAGATGGTGCATTATCATGCAGAAAAATGATCTTGCTGTGAAATACACGGTTCTTCTTCTTGAACCATGGCAGGAAGTGCTGTTTGAGAAAATCCACATACATTATGGAGTTCATCTTTAGCGCCTTCAGGGATCCTAAAGGGGCCGACAATCTCTCTCCCCATGATTCCAGCCCAAAACATTACTCCACCTCCTCCTTGTTGGCGCTGTAGCCGTGTTTGCGTGGGGTGTCCATCAACCAGCCATCCTCCACTCCATTCATCTGGACCATTGAGCGCTGCACGGCACTCATCCGTGAACAAAACAGTTTTGAAATCAGTCTTCATGTAATGTTTGGCCCACTGGAGCCGTTTCTGCTTGTGTGAAGTGGATAGAGGAGGTCGACAGGATGGCGTATGCACAGCTGCCAACCTCTGAAGGACCCTGCATCTTGTTGTTCGGGGGACGTTGGAGGCACAAGCAGCTTCAAAAACTTGTCTGCTGCTATGACAAGGCTTTTTTGCTGCTGCTCTTTCAACCTGACGTAATTGCCTGTAGGAAAGAGTCCTCAATTTGCCCTTATCAGCACGCACACGTGTGTACTGTGAATCAGCTACATACTTCTTGATTGCCAAGACACTTCATCCTGATCATCGCACAATGTTGATTGTAGTCATGCCTTGACCTAAACACTCCACAATTTGTTGCTTCTCAGCAGCCGACACATCCTTTTTCTTTCCCATTTTGGCAGAAAATGTAGGCTGCTTAATAATGTGAGAGAGCCTTCTTAAGTAGTCTTGCCTTTCATTGGACACACCTGCCAAACTAATTAGCACAGGTGTCTGCAATTGCTTACAGTGATATAAAGAGCCCTGACACACATCACCATCAATGAGTTTAACTGACAAACAAACAAATTCTTCCCTTATCACTCCTAAACACTTTTTGCATAATAATTTGGAACGCAGTGTACATGTGCTTTTCCACAAAACACCAGTGGTTCACGTAGTGAATCTTACAGTTCTAACTTGCCAACCGTGGTCTGTATGGAATTGTTCAATAAAGGGTCCAAAATTAAGATAACATAGATGGGAGAGGTCTCTATGAATAGGAATTCCTAAGTATTTGATACCCTGTGAGGGCCAGGCAAAGGGAAAGTTGGACTGGATGGAATCCCATATGGATTTAGGGAGGGAGACATCGAGGGCTTCAGACTTCGCTGCATTGATTTTAAAATTTGACCATGTAACAAAGTGATCTATTTCAGCCATAACAACAGGGATGGATATATGTGATTGAGTGATATATACTAGGACATCATCAGCAAATAGAGAGCACTTGTACTCGGTGCCTCCCACCTCAATCCACCTAATATTGGGGTTATGGCGAATTGATGAGAGCAGGTGCTCCGTCACTAGGATGTATAAGAGAGGGGACAGAGGACATCCCTGCCTTGTCCCATTGGTGATTGTGAAAGGTGATGAAAATGTTCTGACGCACCCCCTGGGCCTTGGGACACCCGGAGCCGGACCCTTTTTGGTGGATGCTGGTGGTTGTAGTCTTCGTGGCGGCGATCCGGTTCCGTGGCTCAGGGCGGTCAAACCAGTGGCGGAACTATTTATGTGGTTTTGATGTTTAAATGTCCGACTACGCCACCCGTGGATTGCGGTCAGAGTGAACCGCCGCTACAGGGCAGACCGCTAAGGCTGGTGTTGTGGGTGCAGCAGAGCGTAGCATAACTCCCCACGGGAGGAGTATAGCCTCAGGGCAGTGTATGCGGAGGATGGGGGTGATGGTGCAGGGCAGCAGCAGTAACGACACGGAGTCAGTGATGCAGTTCAGGGCCTTTACTCACAGTTCTTATTATCCAGACCACGTCTGCAGGTAACGGCTGCCCACGTCGTACTGTGCTCACCAGGTGAGGGGCTCAGACAACTCCCAGATAACTTTGGAGCGCTTCACAGGACCCCCTTTGTGTGTCCTTTGTCTGGCCTTTCTTACCAACACTTCTGTCCGGCTGCCTCGGGCCTCCTCTTGGTAAACTTGGCGCCAGTTTCCCTGACCCTATGTGGTGCCTTCCTAGCGGGTGGAGCAAGGGGCTGCGCCACATAAAATGTCACAGCCTCCTGTTTCTAGCTGAGGGTCGTTTCCTGCCTCCACTAGTTCGGGGACCGGTCTCCCCCTTTGGCCTGACCCCTCCACGCAGGTGGATTCGGGCGTGCGGTGGCGACTCGCCCGTCCGCACCCCTGGGATCCCTTCATTCCTCGTTCCTGGAGCCTTCTCCGCTCCTCTTCCTTCCTTCTCCCTCTTGCAGGCCTGGGCCTCTGTTACTAGGCCCGCCTCCGGAGCAGAGCTCATGCAGAGCCCCTGCTCCCTGCCACTTCTGCTCAGACTTCTCTGCACTGAACTAAGATGGTGCCCACCTTTTATACTCCCTTCTCAATGCACCCAGGAACTGCTTCCTCCCTGCTCCTGCACTGCAGGGTTCCCCTTCCTCAGTGTTCCCTCCCCCCACTCCAGCCAGGGACAGGGACTGTCGTGCCCATCTCAGGGGCATATTGGTCGCCCTGCCCCACGGCAATGTGGTGTAATGCATGCAGGTGTCGGGTCCTGATCCACACTCCATCCTTATCTGAGAGTGAGATATCACACCTCTGGGTGAGGTGCAATACGTCTGTAGCAACCGAGCCCTCGGTGCTACAGTTCCATTTATCTTCAGCCTAGGTGACGTATTGTGATACAGGGCCGTGATTTTGGCTATAAAAGGGTCCCCTAGACCCCTACCCCAAGCTTTTTAAGAGAATCATATATGGCGTGCCAGGAGACTCTATGGAATGCTTTCTCAGCATCCAACGAGAGTATCTACTTACAAATTTTTAACTGCATCTAGCCCAGGAAATACTTTGTGCCTAGTAGCAGTGTCTGCTAGTCAGCGGATTATCCCGGCTGTTAAGCAAGCTACACCACCTGTAGTTTGGACACTTAATTTTTTCAAAGGAAATGCTTCGGGACCACGGGATACTTAGTGAAGAGCATCAGGAGGCACCCCAAGGCATAGGGGCTGGGACTGGCACTAGGATGCCTTGCGGTGGACAGCCGAGCTCGATCCTTATAAAAGCTTTTTAACTGCAGCAGCTTTAGTGGACGCTACTGGAGCTGGAATTACGCGGCTGCTGGCATGAGACTTGCCCTCCAATAGATCCTTGTAAATGGATTTAAAGTGTATTCATTCAAATTAGAGGGACAATTTAAATTAAAAAGCTTAGAGCTGCCTCCACCACAGGGGGGCTCTCTCGACCCACCAGCGGACAGGCACCAGTATTGGGAGAGGGGGGCTGGCCGTCAGGGTTCACCGCGGCTCTGGCACAAACCCGGCGACACGGAGGTGGCACGGGCAGGAGCGGACTGGCCGTGTCGGCTTCTCACTTTTTGGATTTTAGAAGGGCATGACATGCCTATATCTGTGTCTCCCCCTCCTTTTACTCCTCCACCTCTTTTCTTTTCGCATGACTATATGTACTTGTCACTTTTCCATGTGTTAGTCGTGTCTTCTGAGCAGTTTGTCAGCTTTTGGACACCTTTGAAGGTGTTTTCTATGTGTTTCTATGTGTTTTTGTTTGCCTGCCATTGGTTTTAACGGTGTTCGAAGGTGTTCGACGAACAGTTCGGCGAACACACGGGTGTTCGACGAACCGAACCGAACTCGAACACTACGGGGGTGGCTCAACACTACTACTGATACAGAACTGCAACTCTCATGCAGCCACCAGAGGGCATGCAACGTCTGTGCAGGAGCCCAATAAATGAAATAATCTGCATTACAGGGGTCGGTCTCCAGGAGATGGGTTTTTTTTAGTTGACAAATAGTTAACCCTACATTATTAGATAATGTACTTATCATGTGCCAATTTTCACCTTTTCTGAATACTTCAAACTTTTTTCAGCACAACTCTTGCCACTCTTGGGAGCTGGACAATGTAAAAGCTTGAGATTCAGTGATGCCACTAGCGTCACTGGAAAGACAGCGGGAGCTTAGGGGGATAAATAAGTGGCTTAGAAATTGGTGCAGGAAGTAAGGGTTTGGGTTCATGGAAAATTGGGCTGACTTCGCTGCCGCTACGGTAGGGAAGGGCTGCACTTCAATGGGGAGGGTACAGCTATGCTGGGGGAAAAAATGGTCAGACGGATGGAGGAGCTTTTATATTGAGATCTAGGGGAAGAAGGGTAGTTGTGCAAATAAGAGGATAGATAGAAAGTAAGACATTAAGGGTTAATGAGGATTTAGGGGGGCTGGGATATGCAAGGAAAGTAGGGAGCTGAGTAGAAGTAACAAATGTGTTCATAGTATTAAAGTCTGCTGGGAAATGCAAGAAGCCTGCAAACAAAATGAATGAACCGGAGACTCTTATGGCGGTCACAGATTACGATGTGGTGGCCATTACGGAAACCTGACTGGACGAAAGCCATGACTGGGTGACAAACATAGAGGGGTATACCACATTCAAAAAGGACAGAAAAGACAAAAGAGGTGGAGGCTGTGTATTTTAGTTAAATCCAACTTAGACCTGTGTTCATTGATGACATTGGGGGGCGCTGCGTTCAGTGGCGATTAGTGTTGAGCGAGCACTAAAATGCTCGGGTACTCGTTGCTCGGGTCGAGCACATTGGAATACTCGGGTGCTTGACCCGAGCAACGAGCCCAATGTAAGTCTATGGGAAACTCCAGCTTTTTTCAGGCAGCTCCCCCCGGCGGTCTGCAGAGGGCCTAAAAATTGCCCAAATCGATGGGAACAGTGCTCAAATGACATGGGAACAGCATGGGGAAGACGCCTGGAAACATTTCTGACTCCCAGGTCACTGCTGTCAACAACGTTGTCAGAGTATTACGCCACTTTTACGGACTCATAATAAAACATACAAAAACGAAACCAAAATGGATTTTCCTGGGAAATATGTTAAGGAACATCCTTTCCAGGGTAATGACTTGTATATAAAGCAAAATAAATAACCAAAAACAAAAATACTCCTCCACACCCTGGGCTATGTTCACACATAGCGTTTTTGATGCGTTTTTGCACTTTTGCATTGCTTTCAACCGTGACAAATGCATTCACTGGGAAATGTCATTTTAACATTTTACAACCTTATCTGGCCATGTGCTGTGTGACACATCATCAGTCACATGCATACAGTGCTGAAAAGACATGGGAACATCATGGGGAAGACCTCTGGAAGCATCTCTGACTCCCAGGTCACTGCCTAAAAGTGTGCCCATCAGAAGTGATCCTTGGCGCATGCGAAGATGCCTCCCCCCATGCACCTGTCGTTGCAGACTTGCAACAATCACCGTCCATGTCATTGTCCCAGTGCAGCGATCAGTTGTCCCTACCCCATTCCTTGGAATGCAAGCACAAGTATGCAGCCAGCCACCCACCCACAGGCTGCAATACTATACTGCCAAATTTTTGACAGCTGCTTGCACTTGAAATGTGGCCTTTTAGGCTCGTGGAGGCAGAAGCTTTTCACAACCTCATGCCGGCGGCGGCTGGGTGTCCATACTCAGTCCCCAGCCGCCACTATATTTCCCGGTATCGCCTCCACCTTCCACGAGCATGGGTCCCACAACATTACCCGTGCCCTCCCCAGTGCACTTTCTGGGAAGGACCGCCTAACCACAAACACATGGACAGGTGAATGTGGCCAGGGACGGTAAGGAGCCAGTCCACAGCTTTTTTTGCTGAGAGTTGTATTTAGCTTGGTGAAAGGACTGGCATAGAGGGAAACCGTATCTACCCTGCGTGTCATTTCTCCCAGGAAGTCCTCTAATGCAGCTTGTTGCAGAAGCAATGGCAGCCCGTCCAACATTAACTCGCACTTGTCGGTGGTGCTTTGACACACACACATCTTTCTTTGCACATTTAATTTCATGACTACTGAGTTGGAGAATGGCCAGATCTGCAATGCGGTTTGAGAAATAACATGCATAAGCATGTCCGATCCACATTAAAAAAGCAGCCATAGAGTGTCCGGGGACCTTCCTCCACACTTTTCTTAGCCAGGACTGCTTCTCGTCAGGGTTGGACTCGTCAGGCTTCTACCTCAGGAGAGTTCATGATAACGCTAACTTTGCAGCTTCTATGGGGCTCTTGAGCGGGGGAGAAAGGTGGGCCCTCAGAATCAAATCCTCTGGTGGGCACAATGTTTTTCAATCTGAAACAGCTTCTCAGTGGGAGATGTATTTCACCAGAGCCATATTCTTTAGCTCGGTGAAAGGACTGGCATAGAGGGAAACCGTATCTACCCCGGTTGTCATTTCTCTGTCACCAGGTTCCGCCCATTGTCACACACGGCCATGCCTGGCTATATGTTCAGCGGTGAGAGCCACAGATCAGGCTGCTGTGTTACAGCTTTCAACAACTCTGCAGTGCTGGGTGATTTGTCAATTAAGCATTAAGCATGTTATCTTCAGCACAGCCTGTTGCCGCTTGGTCAAGGCAGTGCTGCAGTGCTGTCAACTTGTGACTGATGTGGTCATATCGGAGATGGAGGAGGAGGTGCATGAGCTGAACAATGTGATTACATCGTTGTTAAATTGGTGACGCTGTTTTTTATACTAAAGAAAGATCCTATTGTTTTGGTTTTTTTACGTTATTTTTTAAGACAAATGCATTCACTGGGAAATGTAATTTTAACATTTTACAACCTTATCTGGCCATGTGGTGTGTGACACATCATCAGACACATCCTGTTTTATTTATGATGGAGGGACTCTGAAAGTCATGAAGCCTATTTTTATAGGGCAATCAGACGGCCCTTATTATTCTTAAAAGGCCTGTAGTTGGCCCTCGCTATTGTTAGAGAGCCATCAGCTGCTTTGTTGTTCCCATTATTAACAAGTGGGTCTCCTATACTGTTATTGCGTATGCAGTGACTGCAAGGGCTGCCAAAAATTTGGACGCAACCCAATACCCCTTTGAAGAGACAAAGAGGAGGGTCTCAGTAAAAAAAAATGTTCCCATTATAAAGTAGCGGGTCTCCTATAGTTGTAATGCCCATGCTCTGACTGCAAGGGCTGCCAAAATTTGGGAAAAACCCCACTAAGAATTTAAAGACACATAGAGCAGGGCCAAAGTAACGACAAATTCCCATTAGAAAGGAGAGAGTCTGCTATACAGTTATAGGGTATGCAGTGAGTCCAACGGCTGACCAAATTTAGGAAAAACCCCATTAAGAATTTAACGACACATAGAGCAGGGCCACAGTAACGAAAAATTCCCATTAGAAAGGAGAGGGTCTCCCATAGTGTTGGCCTTTGCAGTGAATGCAACGGCTGCCAAAAATTGGGAGGCACTCCAATGCCCCTTGGAAGAGAAGTGGAGGAGGGCCTCATAAAAAAATGTTCCCATTAGAAAGGAGCGGGCCTCCTATATTTGTAATGCCCATGTACTAAGTGTATGGGCTGACAAACATTTACCCCTGGGGGGTATACATGAACATACTGTATAATTTTTTTTTTTACGGGCATCATAAACACACTTTAAAAAAATTATGTGGGTGTTGCTTCACGGACCACGGTCACCCTGGTGATATGGGGGTGGAGGATGAGGATGAGGAGAAGGAGGAGGACAAGAGCAAATAGCCAAAATCAGGAAGCGTATACCCATGTGTGGGTGTGAAAAGGTGCATGGGAATATACCTCCCAAAAAAAGACACTGAATTTGACTTTATGTTCCACTGCTATCATTCGGTGGTGTTGAGAAGTCTGGCCCAATCCAGCCCTTGTTCATTTTTATAAGAGTCAGCCTGTCAGCATTTTCAGTTGACAGGCGGATGCGCTTATCAGTTATAATTCCACCTGCGGCACTAAAACCCGCTCTGATAAAATGCTAGCGGCAGGGCAGCCCAGAACCTCCAAGGCATAGAGAGCCAGTTCATTCCACGTATCCAGCTTGGATACCCAATAATTATAAGGCACAGAGGAATCACGGAGGACGTTGGTACGGTCAACAAGGTACTCCCTCAGCATCTTCCCAAACTTTGCACTCCTTGTGAGAGTACCCCGCACCTCAGGGCCTGTGCGATGGGAGGGGCTGAGAAAACAAACAGTATAGCCAGAACAATAAACAGAATTTTTTGAAAAATTCCAAAGTCAAATTAGAAAATAGCAAAAGACAATGGTACTCACCAGCCAAGTTTCAAGAAAAATGCACACCAGGATGCAGACGGCCCCCTTTTGTTAGAAGGAGGTAACACAGGTGCAGAATGCTGATGAACAATCACTCTCACCCACTCTCACTGGAGGAGCGACTGCCCAGCACTAAAACTGCACACAGATGAAACTTGCAGTAGGATGCAATTCACACACTCACGGCACCGTGCCTAGTCAGCATCCTATTACACGCCCCTACTATTCGAGGGTCTGAGAAAACTGTCCCAGAACTTTGACAGTGTTCCCCTGCCTCTGCTGGATTGAAGTTGTGTCTCTCTCACCTGTACTCCTTGGTTGTCCAACGAACTGTGTTTTCAGATGGGAATTTTTTTAATAGTTCCGCAACAAGGGCCTTCTGGTATTGCCCCTGTCCGCCTCAGGAATAAGACATATAAAGTTCACACTTGTAGCGTGGGTCTAGAAGTGTCACCAACCAGTAATGACTTTCACCCAAAATTTTGAGAACTTGAGGGTCATGGGAAAGGCAGCATAACATAAACTCAGCCATGCGTGCCAGACTGCTAACAGGCAAGACTTCCATGTCCTCACCAAGAGGATGACTGACCATGCTCTCCTCCTCCTCTTCCTCCTCCTCTCTGTCCTCTGGCCATCCACGCTGAACAGACGGTATGACAGTTGTGCAGGTAGTACCGTCTATAGCGCATGAAACTAGCTCCTGTTCTTCCTCCTCCTCCTCCTCATTGTCACCCAATCCACGTTGGGATGAGATGAGGCTTGGCTGTGTGTAATCACCCTGTATGATTCCTTGCTCCATCTCATCGTGCTCCGCCTGCAATGCATCCTCTTTGATTGTGAGCAAAGAGCATTTCAGAAGACAGAGAAGCGGGGTGGTGACGCTAATTATGGCATCATCGCCGCTCACCATCTTGGTGGAGTCCTCAAAGTTTTGGAGGATGGTACATATGTCTGACATCCATGTCCACTGAGGTCTTATGTGTGGAGTCTGAACTGAATAGCGATGGCCTTGTTGATGCTGGTACTCAACAACTGCCCTCTTCTGCTCACAAATCCTTCCCAACATCTGCAGTGTAGAGTTCCAACACGTGACATCACATACCAGTCTGTGAGCTGGAAGCTGCAAACGCTGCTGAAACACGGCAAGGGCGGCGGAAGCTGTAGGTGACTTTCTAAAATGGGCACACAGGCGGCGTACTTTAACAAGCATATCCAGCAGCTCTGGGTAGGATTTGAGAAACCACTGAACCACGAGGTTAAGCACATGGGCCAGGCAGGGTATATGTGTGAGCTCGCCTCGCCTCAGAGCCGCCACCAGGTTCCGGCCATTGTCACACACGACCATGCCTGGCTGTAGGTACAGCGGTATGAGCCACAGATCTGCCTGCTCTTTCAGAGCTGTCCACAACTCTTCAGCATTGTGTGGTTTGTCACCTAAGCATATTAGGTTCAGCACAGCCTGTTGTCGCTTGGCCGAGGCAGTGCTGCAGTGCTTCCAGCTTGTGACTGATGTGGTCATTTCGGAGATGGAGGCTGAAGAGGAGGAGGAGACTGAGGAGGATGAGGTGCTGGAGCTGTAGACTGTGGGGGCAACCCTGATTGACCTAGGGCCCGCAATCCTCGGCGTCATGAGGATGTGTTCCGTCCCAAGGTCCGACTGGGTCCCAGCTTCCACTATGTTAACCCAATGTGTCGGCAGCAAGATGTAATGTCCCTGCCCACAAGCACTTGTCCATGTGTCCGTGGTTATGTGGACTTTCCCAGTAACTGCGTTGTTTAGGGCACAGCTATTGTTTTGGGACACATGCTTGTGTAATGCGGGGATGGCACACCAGGTGAAATAGTGGCGGCTGGGGACCGGGTACCGAGGGACGGCCGCCGCCATCAGGTTGCGGAATGCTTCCGTCTCCACGAGCCTAAAAGGCAACATTTCGAGCGCAAGCAGTCGTGAAATGTGGGAATTTAGTACTGTGGCCTGTGAGGCGTTGGCTGCGTATTTGCGCTTGCGTTCCAAGGACTGGGGTATGGACAACTGAACGCTGCGCTGGGACAAGGACGTGCTTCCTGATGCTGCTACTTGAGGGTGTGCAACGACAAGTTCAGGGCAGGAGGCATCTTCGCATGCACCATGGACAGGGGATTGGCTTGCATGCACAACAGCGAAACAAGCAATGGTGCCACCCGCAGACACTGTTCCTGGACCCTGGAGTTCGGCCCACAAAGTTGGGTGCTTTGCTGCCATGTGCCTGATCATGCTGGTGGTGGTTAGGCTGGTCGTTTTGCCACCCCTGTTGATGCTGGCCTGGCAGGTGGTGCAAATGGCCTTTTTGGGGTTATCGGCAGAGTCTTTAAAAATCAACCAGACTCGGGAAGACCTAACAGTTGTACTGGCAACTTCCTTCGTGTTTGTGTTACGGGGAACGGTTGCCTGCCTTCGTTTTGTGGCCACCACACTGCTTCTTCCTGCCTGTTCGGGTGCTCTGCCTCCCCTGTGTGCTGCTGTCCTCGCTCTGCATGTCCTCCTGCCAGGTTCGTTCAGTTACTATATCATCCACCACCTTGTCTTCCACTTCCGCACCCTGGTCCTCCTCCTGACTTTCTGGCAATTGTGTCTCATCATCGTCCACCTCTTGGGACACTTTACCACCGTCGCCTTCGTGTGACCGTGGCTGCTCAAATATTTGGGCATCGCTACATGCGATCTCCTCTTGCCCCGCTTCAAGTGGACCGGGCGAGAGGCCCGAATCTATAAATGGGAAAGTGAACAGCTCTTCGGAGTGTCCAAGTGTGGGATCAGTTGTCTCTGGGCACTCGGCATGGTGGGAGGAAGGAGGTTCAGGGTGAGGAATATGCAGTCCAGACTCACGACTACTGAGACTTGACCCTGTGGAAGACAAGGTTCTGGTGGTGGTGGCAAAGTGACTGGAAGCATTATCTGCTATCCAACCAATAACCTTTTCACACTGCTCTGTGTTCAATAGTGGTGTGCTGCGGTCCCCTATTAATTGGGACTGGAAGGTCGAGCGAGAAGATGTGGGTATTTGTTGTGGCACAATTTCGGCTTGCCCACGGCCTCGGCCTCTGCATGCACCATCATCACTATCATGTCCAGTTCCCCGTCCCTTGCCACGTGCCTTGCCCATTTTAAGTGGAGGACAATATCTTCCACGCTCACAACAAATGATTGAATTTGGAGCGAACTTATATGTGATCCGTGTGACGGACAAACCACAGTTTTAAATACCTGGCCTGTAGGTAACTATTTTGAACAGCAAACTGGTGTCAATTGCTTCACTGACACTGAAATTTTTAATGGAGGCCAGAAATGACAGTATTTTCTGACAACGTATATGTGATCCGTGTGACGGAGAAAACACAGTTTTAAATAGCTGGATTTTTAGCGCTGTAATATGGAAAGGACCTGGCTGTATTCTGCAGTGCCAACAAGCAAATGGCGCAGAAAAAACGTGTTCTCTGGATTGCTTTTTAAGCAAATAATGAGGATTAATATCCCAAAAAAAATATTCCTGGCCCCTGAGACCTGGGCCTTTGTATAGAAATATCTAACAGCAGCAGAAGACAGAACTGGAATGGAGCCTCTTGTCCTAGGTGCACTGCAGTCTGCTATATACTGTACACTGCCTGCCTATATACCCTGCCTGCCTATATACACTGCCTGCTTGATATCTCTGCAGATGGATTAGTCCTCAGAAGGACTGTTTGTTGAGATACACAAAGTGTACACCTACACTAACTAGAAACAAGCAAATCTCTCCCTAGCTCAGCAGCACCTCTCCCTACACTGTCTGATTCCGGAGTGACTGATGAGCACGGCGGCGCCAGGTCTGATATAGACCTGATGACGCTGTGTGGCCAGCCAATCACTGTAATGCCACAACCAACATGGCTACAGCATTACAGTGAGTGGCAGGCAATCCCTGCATGTTCATTGGCTCTCTAAAGAGCGCCAAACATGCAGGGAGGAGACCCGAGCTCCCACCGAGCAACCCCGGAAATACTCGCCAAGCGCCGAGCATTTTGAGCAGTGAGATTCTCGGGCGAGCACCGAGCAGTAGCGGACATGCTCGCTCATCACCAGTGGCGAAATTGGAGGGAGCTGCACTCAGCGATGACATTCTGGGGAAGCTGAGTTCAGCGATGACATTGGAGGGAGCTGCACTCAGTGATGACATTCTGGGGAAGCTGAGTTCAGCGATGACATTGGATGGGCTGTGCTCAGTGAAAACATTGGGGAGCTGTGCTGAGCGATGACATTTGAGGAGCTGTGCTCAGCAATGACATTGGGGGGGCTGTGCTCAGTGACAACATTGGAGGGAGCTGCATTCAGCGATGACATTTGGGGGAGCTACGCTCAGCGATGACATTGGAGGGAGCTGTGCTCAGCTATGATATTGGAGGGAGCTGCGCTCAGTGATGACATTCGGGGGAGCTAGGCTCAGCAATGATATTGGAAGAAGTTGCACTCAGCGATGACACTGGAGGGAGCTGCACTCAGCGGTGTCTTTGGGGGAGCTACTCTCAGTGATGACATTGGTGGGAGTTGCACTCAGTGATGACACTGGAGGGAGCTGCGCTCAGAGGTGTCTTTGGGGGAGCTGTGCTCAGTGATGTCATTGGAGGGAGCTGCTCTCAGTGATGACATTCGTGGGAGCGGCGCTCAGTGATGACATTCGTTGGAGCCGCGCTCAGTGATGACATTGGAGGGAGCTGTGCTCAGTGATGTAATTGGAGGGAGCTATGTTCAGTGATGACATTGGAGGGAGCTGTGACAGTGAGGACTCTGGTGGAGGTGTGCTCAGTGATGACATTGGAGGGAACTGTGGTCAGTGATGACATTGGAGGGAGCTGTGACAGTGATGACTCTGGGGGAGCTGTGCTCAGTGATGACATTGGAGGGAGCTGTGATAGTGATGACTCTGGGGGAGCTGTGCTCAGTGATGACATTGGAGGGAACTGTGCTCAGTGATGACATTGGAGGGAGCTGTGACAGTGATGACTCTGGGGGAGCTGTGCTCAGTGATGACATTGGAGGGAGCTGTGCTCAGTGATGACTGTCAGGAATATTATAAAATATTAATATCAGGAAAATGTTCGTCCATATCTGCCTGACCTAGATCTTCACCCCCCTCCCTTATTCCCCCTTCTGCTCAGCACAAAAGCCCCAATTAACACACGCCTGGTAAATAGTTATGCAAACACGGCCAGGCAAGGAGTGTTATAACTTCGTTAGGAAACAAGAATCTTGTCTCTGAGAGACGCAGGAGGTAATTAAAACGCAGGCTTGCACTAATTTGCGTGTAACTGTTGAAGCGGCTTCCCGAGCCTCAAAGGGAAATTTCTAGACGCACTGACTCTGATATTAGATATGAAATATGAGTTCTATACGTCCGGCAATAACGAGACCCAAATGGGTAGTGACCAAATCAGCCCAAGAATGTGTAGGTAGTTTTCCAGGGCTGTAACAAAAATCAGGGAGCTGCAGCGCAAAAACACCAGAATAGCAGACTGCAGCTATGTGAAGTGTGATATCAAAATAAAGATAAAATCATAAGGGAAAAAATGGCGTAGTTTGCAAGCTTCTGCGATCAACGACCGATGAGTTATCGCAGAAGTTAGCGTTTCTAATAAAAATGTACAGGCTGGAGACCGGCCCACATGATGTCATCACAAGGGGCGTGTGGCCAGATCTCACCTTAGGTATAAAATAATCTATGGAGAAGACAGAAGCACTCATTGCCAGGGGGGAATAAGAATTATAAGCAACGGGTCCTGTTCAATAACAGCATATTCCATCCGGGGAGCCCCTCCTCCACCTATATTGAATCGTCTCCACGATCGTATAGAGTAAGTTGTCTTCTTTTTACCCTGTTTATTTTATGTAACTGCTTATGTATTTTAATGTCCCCTTTGTAACATCCTTATGTATATATTTTTCCTAAACACTGCCTCCCTTTTGGATTAAATATAAAATTTAATAGTTCTGTCTCTCTTGTTCTGTAATCGTTCCCTCCCCCGAAGCCATATACGCTACCAAAACGCAGGCGTCCGGCCAGGCCTGTATTATATTTCAAACTCGGCCGGTGGTGGCAGAGAGTATTAATAATTGGGCTATCGTGAAGCTGACAGTGACCATACGGAGGGCGTTAAACACAGATTCCAGTCTGTGGAACCCGGGGTGTTGCGCCATACGCTCACTGGTCGCTTACCGATACCTACGTAGAAAGTAGTCTGGATCGCGTGCTCGCGACTCCGGACGAAATACGGACAGCGTGACGGCACGGTGAGATATTGCGTGATCTCCACGGTGTCGTCCTGACTGTGTGTGGGTGGAATCCCTGACAAATTGGTGGCAGCGGTGGGATATTGTATGATCCTGCCGGTGTCATCCCTGACAATGACATTGGAGGGAGCTGTGCTCAGTGATGACATTGGAGGGAGCTGAGCTTAGTGATGACATTGGAAGGAGCTATGTTCAGTGATGACATTGGAGGGAGCTGTGACAGAGATGACTCTGGGGGAGGTGTGCTCAGTGATGACATTGGAGGGAGCTGTGACAGTGATGACTCTGGGGGTGGTGTGCTCAGTGATGACTTTGGAGGGAGCTGTGCTCAGTGATGACATTGGAGGGAGCTGTGACAGTGATGACATTGGAAGGAGCTATGTTCAGTGATGACATTGGAGGGAGCTGTGACAGTGATGACTCTGGGGGAGCTGTGCTCAGTGATGACATTGGAGGGAGCTGTGACAGTGATGACATTGGAGGGAGCTGTGACAGTGATGACATTGGAGGGAGCTGTGACAGTGATGACTCTGGGGGAGGTGTGCTCAGTGATGACATTGGAGGGAGCTGTGCTTAGTGATGACATTGTAGGGAGCTGTGCTCACTGATGACATTGGAGGGAGCAATGCTCAGTGATGACATTGGAGGGAGCTGTGACTGATGATTCTGGGGGAGGTGTGCTCAGTGATGACATTGGAGGGAGCTATGACAGTGATGACTCTGGGGGTGGTGTTCTCAGTGATCACATTGGAGGGAGCTGTGCTCAGTGATGACATTGGAGAGAGCTGCGCTCAGTGATGACATTGGAGGGAGCTGTGACAGTGATGATTCTGGGGGAGGTGTGCTCAGTGATGACATTGGAGGGAGCTGTGCTTAGTGATGACATTGGAGGGAGGTGCGCTCAGTGATGACGTTGGAGGGAGCAATGCTCAGTGATGACATTGGAGGGAGCTGTGCTTAGTGATGACATTGGAGGGAGGTGCGCTCAGTGATGACATTGGAGGGAGCAATGCTCAGTGATGACATTGGAGGGAGCTGCGCTTAGTGATGACATTGGAGGGAGCCGCGCTCAATGATGACATTAGAGGGAGCCGCGCTCAGTGATGACATTAGAGGGAGCCGCGCTCAGTGATGACATTAGAGGGAGCCGCGCTCAGTGATGACATTAGAGGGAGCCGCGCTCAGTGATAACATTGGAGGGAGCTGCGCTCAGTGATGACACTGGAGGGAGCTGCGCTCAGTGATGACATTGGAGGGAGCTGTGACAGTGATGACTCCGGGGGAGGTGTGCTCAGTGATGACATTGGAGGGAGTTGTGCTCAGTGATGACATTGGAGGGAGCTGCGCTCAGTGATGACATTGGAGGGAGCTGTGCTCAGTGATGACATTGGAGGGAGCTATGTTCAGTGATGACATTGGAGGGAGCTGTGACAGTGAGGACTCTGGTGGAGGTGTGCTCAGTGATGACATTGGAGGGAGCTGTCACAGTGATGACATTGGAGGGAGCTGTGCTCAGTGATGACATTGGAGGGAGCTGTGCTCAGTGATGACATTGGAGGGAGCTGTGACAGTGATGACATTGGAGGGAGCTGTGACAGTGATGACTCTGGGGGAGCTGTGCTCAGTGATGACATTGGAGGGAGCTGTGCTCAGTGATGACATTGGATTGGAGGGAGCTGTGACAGTGATGACTCTGGGGGAGCTGTGCTCAGTGATGACATTGGAGGGAGCTGTGCTCAGTGATGACATTGGAGGGAGCTGTGCTCAGTGATGACATTGGAGGGAGCTATGCTCAGTGATGACATTGGAGGGAGCTGTGCTCAGTGATGACATTGGAAGGAGCTATGTTCAGTGATGACATTGGAGGGAGTTGTGACAGTGATGACTCTGGGGGAGTTGTGCTTAGTGATGACATTGGAGGGAGCTGTGACAGTGATGACTCTGGGAGAGCTGTGACAGTAGTGACTCTGGTGGAGGTGTGCTCAGTGATGATATTGGAGGGAGCTGTGCTTAGTGATGACATTGGAAGGAGCTGTGCTTAGTGATGACATTGGAAGGAGCTATGTTCAGTGATGACATTGGAGGGAGTTGTGCTCAGTGATGACATTGGAAGGAGCTGTGACAGTGATGACTCTGGGGGAGCTATGACAGTCGTGACTCTGGTGGAGGTGTGCTCAGTGATGACATTGGAGGGAGCTTTGCTTAGTGATGACATTGGAAGGAGCTATGTTCAGTGATGACATTGGAGGGAGCTGTGACGGTGATGACTCTGGTGGAGGTGCGCTCAGTGATGACATTGGAGGGAGCTGTGCTCAGTGATGACATTGGAGGGAGCTGTGACAGTGATGACATTGGAGGGAGCTGTGACAGTGATGACATTGGAGGGAGCTGTGCTCAGTGATGACATTGGAGGGAGCTGTGCTTAGTGATGACATTGGAAGGAGCTATGTTCAGTGATGACATTGGAGGGAGCAATGCTCAGTGATGACATTGGAGGGAGCTGTGACAGTGATGACTCCGGGGGAGGTGTGCTCAGTGATGACATTGGAGGGAGTTGTGCTCAGTGATGACATTGGAGGGAGCTGCGCTCAGTGATGACATTGGAGGGAGCTGTGCTCAGTGATGTAATTGGAGGGAGCTATGTTCAGTGATGACATTGGAGGGAGCTGTGACAGTGAGGACTCTGGTGGAGGTGTGCTCAGTGATGACATTGGAGGGAGCTGTGCTCAGTGATGACATTGGAGGGAGCTGTCACAGTGATGACATTGGAGGGAGCTGTGCTCAGTGATGACATTGGAGGGAGCTGTGCTCAGTGATGATATTGGAGGGAGCTGTGACAGTGATGACTCTGGGGTGCTGTGCTCAGTGATGACATTGGAGGGAGTTGTGCTCAGTGATGACATTGGAGGGAGCTGTGACAGTGATGACTCTGGGGGAGCTGTGCTCAGTGATGACATTGGAGGGAGCTGTGCTCAGTGATGACATTGGATTGGAGGGAGCTGTGACAGTGATGACTCTGGGGTGCTGTGCTCAGTGATGACATTGGAGGGAGCTGTGCTCAGTGATGACATTGGAGGGAGCTGTGACAGTGATGACTCTGGGGGAGCTGTGCTCAGTGATGACATTGGAGGGAGCTGTGCTCAGTGATGACATTGGAGGGAGCTGTGCTCAGTGATGACATTGGAGGGAGCTGTGCTCAGTGATGACATTGGAAGGAGCTATGTTCAGTGATGACATTGGAGGGAGTTGTGACAGTGATGACTCTGGGGGAGTTGTGCTTAGTGATGACATTGGAGGGAGCTGCGCTCAGTGATGACATTGGAGGGAGCTGTGCTCAGTGATGTAATTGGAGGGAGCTATGTTCAGTGATGACATTGGAGGGAGCTGTGACAGTGAGGACTCTGGTGGAGGTGTGCTCAGTGATGACATTGGAGGGAGCTGTGCTCAGTGATGACATTGGAGGGAGCTGTCACAGTGATGACATTGGAGGGAGCTGTGCTCAGTGATGACATTGGAGGGAGCTGTGCTCAGTGATGATATTGGAGGGAGCTGTGACAGTGATGACTCTGGGGTGCTGTGCTCAGTGATGACATTGGAGGGAGCTGTGCTCAGTGATGACATTGGAGGGAGCTGTGACAGTGATGACTCTGGGGGAGCTGTGCTCAGTGACGACATTGGAGGGAGCTGTGCTCAGTGATGACATTGGATTGGAGGGAGCTGTGACAGTGATGACTCTGGGGTGCTGTGCTCAGTGATGACATTGGAGGGAGCTGTGCTCAGTGATGACATTGGAGGGAGCTGTGACAGTGATGACTCTGGGGGAGCTGTGCTCAGTGATGACATTGGAGGGAGCTGTGCTCAGTGATGACATTGGAGGGAGCTGTGCTCAGTGATGACATTGGAGGGAGCTGTGCTCAGTGATGACATTGGAAGGAGCTATGTTCAGTGATGACTTTGGAGGGAGTTGTGCTTAGTGATGACATTGGAGGGAGCTGTGACAGTGATGACTCTGGGAGAGCTGTGACAGTAGTGACAGGTGGAGGTGTGCTCAGTGATGATATTGGAGGGAGCTGTGCTTAGTGATGACATTGGAAGGAGCTGTGCTTAGTGATGACATTGGAAGGAGCTATGTTCAGTGATGACATTGGAGGGAGCTGTGCTCAGTGATGACTGTCAGGAATATTATAAAATATTAATATCAGGAAAATGTTCGTCCATATCTGCCTGACCTAGATCTTCACCCCCCTCCCTTATTCCCCCTTCTGCTCAGCACAAAAGCCCCAATTAACACACGCCTGGTAAATAGTTATGCAAACACGGCCAGGCAAGGAGTGTTATAACTTCGTTAGGAAACAAGAATCTTGTCTCTGAGAGACGCAGGAGGTAATTAAAACGCAGGCTTGCACTAATTTGCGTGTAACTGTTGAAGCGGCTTCCCGAGCCTCAAAGGGAAATTTCTAGACGCACTGACTCCGATATTAGATATGAAATATGCGTTCCATACGTCCGGCAATAACGAGACCCAAATGGGTAGTGACCAAATCAGCCCAGGAATGTGTAGGTAGTTTTCCAGGGCTGTAACAAAAATCAGGGAGCTGCAGCGCAAAAACACCAGAATAGCAGACTGCAGCTATGTGAAGTGTGATATCAAAATAAAGATAAAATCTTAAGGGAAAAAATGGCGTAGTTTGCAAGCTTCTGCGATCAACGACCGATGAGTTATCGCAGAAGTTAGCATTTCTAATAAAAATGTACAGGCTGGAGACCGGCCCACATGATGTCATCACAAGGGGCGTGTGGCCAGATCTCACCTTAGGTATAAAATAATCTATGGAGAAGACAGAAGCACTCATTGCCAGGGGGGAATAAGAATTATAAGCAACGGGTCCTGTTCAATAACAGCATATTCCATCCGGGGAGCCCCTCCTCCACCTATATTGAATCGTCTCCACGATCGTATAGAGTAAGTTGTCTTCTTTTTACCCTGTTTATTTTATGTAACTGCTTATGTATTTTAATGTCCCCTTTGTAACATCCTTATGTATATATTTTTCCTAAACACTGCCTCCCTTTTGGATTAAATATAAAATTTAATAGTTCTGTCTCTCTTGTTCTGTAATCGTTCCCTCCCCCGAAGCCATATACGCTACCAAAACGCAGGCGTCCGGCCAGGCCTGTATTATATTTCAAACTCGGCCGGTGGTGGCAGAGAGTATTAATAATTGGGCTATCGTGAAGCTGACAGTGACCATACGGAGGGCGTTAAACACAGATTCCAGTCTGTGGAACCCGGGGTGTTGCGCCATACACTCACTGGTCGCTTACCGATACCTACGTAGAGAGTAGTCTGGATCGCGTGCTCGCGACTCCGGACGAAATACGGACAGCGTGATGACACGGTGAGATATTGCGTGATCTCCACGGTGTCGTCCTGACTGTGTGTGGGTGGAATCCCTGACAAATTGGTGGCAGCGGTGGGATATTGTATGATCCTGCCAGTGTCATCCCTGACAATGACATTGGAGGGAGCTGTGCTCAGTGATGACATTGGAGGGAGCTGAGCTTAGTGATGACATTGGAAGGAGCTATGTTCAGTGATGACATTGGAGGGAGCTGTGACAGAGATGACTCTGGGGGAGGTGTGCTCAGTGATGACATTGGAGGGAGCTGTGACAGTGATGACTCTGGGGGAGCTGTGCTCAGTGATGACATTGGAGGGAGCTGTGACAGTGATGACATTGGAGGGAGCTGTGACAGTGATGACATTGGAGGGAGCTGTGACAGTGATGACTCTGGGGGAGGTGTGCTCAGTGATGACATTGGAGGGAGCTGTGCTTAGTGATGACATTGTAGGGAGCTGTGCTCAGTGATGACATTGGAGGGAGCAATGCTCAGTGATGACATTGGAGGGAGCTGTGACTGATGATTCTGGGGGAGGTGTGCTCAGTGATGACATTGGAGGGAGCTGTGACAGCGATGACTCTGGGGGTGGTGTGCTCAGTGATGACATTGGAGGGAGCTGTGCTCAGTGATGACATTGGAGGGAGCTGCGCTCAGTGATGACATTGGAGGGAGCTGTGACAGTGATGATTCTGGGGGAGGTGTGCTCAGTGATGACATTGGAGGGAGCTGTGCTTAGTGATGACATTGGAGGGAGGTGCGCTCAGTGATGACATTGGAGGGAGCAATGCTCAGTGATGACATTGGAGGGAGCCGCGCTTAGTGACGACATTGGAGGGAGCCGTGCTCAATGATGACATTAGAGGGAGCCGCGCTCAATGATGACATTAGAGGGAGCCGCGCCCAGGAGCAAAAATTAAAGATGTGTCTGACAGGATATCAAGACTCTTCAGACCTACAGATCACTACCCATTCCTGCTAATACATGTGGGGACAAATGACACCGCAAGAAAGGACCTGGAAACCATCTGCAGTGACTTTGAAGACTTAGGCAAGAAAGTGAAAGAATTGGGAGCGCAGGTGGTCTTCTCATCCATCCTCCCAGTGGATGGCCATGGAACAATGAGGTGGAATAAGATTCTACAGGTGAACAACTGGCTACGTCGATGGTGCCGTCAACAAGGATTTGGATTTCTGGATCACGGAATGAATTACCTATACGATGGACTACTTGCTAGAGATGGGGTGCACCTTACGAAGACTGGAAAACATGTATTTGGAAGTCGCCTTGCTACACTCATCAGAAGAGCTTTAAACTAGAACAATGTGGGAAGGGAAGCAAAAGGCCAGAAAAAGCCAGACAGCTGACAAATACTATTGAGATCTCTGCTACTGGAAGTGGAAAAGAAGAACAAAGACAAAACAATTTAAATAATAAAAATATGGGAGGAAGAGAAACCAATCACAAACTAAAATGTTTTTATACAAATGCACAAAGCATGGGCAACAAACAAGGAGAATTGGAACTACTAATGCAGGAAAAGGAATATGATGTCATTGGAATCACTGAAACTTGGTGGGACGATACACATGATTGGAATAAAAGGCTAAAAGGATACAACTTATTTGCAAGAAACAGACTTGATAAACGAGGAGGAGGTGTTGCATTGTATGTTAGAAAAGCGAATATCTGCACAGAGATTGAAGCTTCAGAGACTGGGAGTTCTGTGGAAACTGTTTGGGTAAGAATACAAGGAGAGAACAACGGAAAGGACACCATTGTAGGCATTTACTACAGGCCACCTGGGCAAGCTGAAGATATGGATGAACTCTTTATGTATCAAATGATCAAGTTCTCCAAAAAATATGACGTAGTGGTCATGGGAGATTTCAACTATCCAGACATTTGTTGGGAATCTCTCTCAAGTAAAACTAACAGGTCAAGCAAATTCTTATCCTCTCTTGCTGACAACTTTATCTTCCAAAAGGTAGGGGAGAAAACAAGGGGATCTGCTACTTTGGATCTAATCCTTATAAACAGGGAGGAAATGGTTGAGGAGGTAAAGGTGGCTGGGACCCTAGGAGGCAGCGATCATGCCATTATAGAATTTTGGATAACTAGAGGAGGAAGACATGTGAAGACTCAAACTTCAAGGTTAGATTTTAGAAAGGCAGATTTTAAGAGACTCAGAAAGAGAATAGGAGGGATCCAATGGCTGGATGTCCTTAAGGACAAAAATGTCCAGGAAGGATGGGAAATTTTTAAAAATGAGATTCTCAAAGCACAATCGTTAACAATCCCGAAAAGTAGGAAGAATGGGAAGCATTTAAGGAAACCAGGATGGATGAACACAGAACTTAAACACATGCTAAAAAGAAAGAAAGAAATGTTTATTAAATGGAAAGAGGGAGGCATATCTAAAGAAGATTATAATGCAGTCTGCAGATCCTGTAGGGCACGTATCAGGTTAGCTAAAGCTGACAATGAATTAAGGCTTGCAAGAGATGTCAAAAGCAATAAAAAAGGATTTTGGGGGTATGTCAAAAGTAAAAGAAAAGTCAAAGATGCTATAGGATTTTTACAGGATGAAAATGGAGAAATGGTAAGAGAGGATGTTGAGAAGGCCGAACTTTTTAATTCCTATTTTGCATCTGTTTTCTCTCAGAAAGAAAATGTAACATCAACTGATCTTCACTGTCCTTTTAAAGGAATAGAGGAATCCAAGTTATCTGTAAACAGAAAGATTGTGAGGGAATATTTAGCTAACATAAATGAGTTCAAGTCTCCAGGTCCAGATGAATTACACCCTAGAGTACTGAAGGAGATCGTAGATGAAATTTTAGAACCACTCTCCATAATCTTTGAAAATTCTTGGAGAACAGGAGAAGTCCCAGAAGACTGGAGAAGAGCAAATGTTGTTCCTATCTTCAAAAAGGGGAAGAAGGTGGACCCAGGGAACTATAGGCCGGTGAGTCTGACTTCTATACCAGGAAAGATCTTTGAACAAATTATTAAACAACATGTATGTAAGTACATGGATAAGAATGAAGTGATTAACCAGAGTCAGCATGGGTTTGTAACTAACAAGTCATGTCAGACTAACTTAATTTCCTTCTATGACAGAATCACTGACTGGGTGGATCAGGGAAATGCTGTAGATATAGTATATCTTGACTTCAGCAAAGCAATTGACAAAGTATCTCACACCATCCTTATTGAAAAAATGACCAAGTATGCAATGGACCAGGCAACTGTTAGGTGGATTCATAACTGGCTTAGTGATCGGACTCAAAGGGTGGTTGTAAATGGCTTCACATCCAGCTGGATGAATGTCTCAAGTGGGGTACCACAGGGCTCCGTCCTGGGACCTGTATTGTTCAACATCTTTATCAATGATTTAGATGAAGGAATTGAGGGTAAACTGATTAAATTTGCTGATGACACAAAGCTAGGAGGGATAGCTAATACTAGAGAAGAGAGAGAGAGGATTCAAAAAGACCTAAATAAACTGGAGCAGTGGGCAGCAACCAACAGAATGGTTTTTAACAGGGAAAAATGCAAAGTACTACATCTGGGCAATAAAAATGAAAAAAGCATATACAGAATGGGAGGAATAGAGCTAAGCAACAGTACATGTGAAAAAGACTTAGGTATACTAATAGATCATAGACTGAACATGAGTCAACAGTGTGATGCAGCAGCAAAAAAGGCAAATACAATTCTGGGATGTATTAACAGAAGCATACAGTCTAGATCACGTGAAGTCATTATCGGTCTTTACTCCTCTTTGGTCAGACCTCATCTGGAATACTGTGTACTGTTTTGGGCACCACATTTTAAAAAAGACATAGACAAACTGGAGCAAGTTCAGAGAAGAGTGACCAGAATGGTGACTGGTCTGCAAACCATGTCCTATGAGGAACGGTTGCAGGATTTGGGAATGTTTAGCTTGCAAAAAAGAAGACTGAGAGGAGACTTAATAGCTGTCTACAAATATGTCAAGGGCTGTCACATTGTAGAAGGATCATCTTTATTCTCATTTGCACAAGGAAAGACTAGAAGCAATGGGATGAAACTAAATGGTAGGAGACACAGATTAGATATTAGAAAAAACTTTTTGACAGTTAGGGTGATTAATGAGTGGAACAGGCTGCCACGAGAGGTGGTGAGTTCCCCTTCAATGGACGTCTTCAAACAGAGGCTGGACAGACATCTGTCTGAGATGATCTAGTGAATCCTGCTTTGAGCAGGGGGTTGGACCAGATGACCCAGGAGGTCCCTTCCAACTCTACCATTCTATGATTCTATGACATTAGAGGGAGCCGCGCTCAGTGATGACATTGGAGGGAGCCGCGCTCAGTGATGACATTGGAGGGAGCTGCGCTCAGTGATGACATTGGAGGGAGCTGCGCTCAGTGATGACATTGGAGGGAGCTGTGACAGTGATGATTCTGGGGGAGGTGTGCTCAGTGATGACATTGGAGGGAGCTGTGACTGATGATTCTGGGGGAGGTGTGCTCAGTGATGACATTGGAGGGAGTTGTGCTCAGTGATGACATTGGAGGGAGCTGCGCTCAGTGATGACATTGGAGGGAGCTGTGCTCAGTGATGTAATTGGAGGGAGCTATGTTCAGTGATGACATTGGAGGGAGCTGTGACAGTGAGGACTCTGGTGGAGGTGTGCTCAGTGATGACATTGGAGGGAGCTGTGCTCAGTGATGACATTTGAGGGAGCTGTCACAGTGATGACATTGGAGGGAGCTGTGCTCAGTGATGATATTGGAGGGAGCTGTGACAGTGATGACTCTGGGGTGCTGTGCTCAGTGATGACATTGGAGGGAGCTGTGACAGTGATGACTCTGGGGGAGCTGTGCTCAGTGATGACATTGGAGGGAGCTGTGCTCAGTGATGACATTGCATTGGAGGGAGCTGTGACAGTGATGACTCTGGGGGAGCTGTGCTCAGTGATGACATTGGAGGGAGCTGTGCTCAGTGATGACATTGGAGGGAGCTGTGCTCAGTGATGACATTGGAGGGAGCTGTGCTCAGTGATGACATTGGAGGGAGCTGTGCTCAGTGATGACATTGGAAGGAGCTATGTTCAGTGATGACATTGGAGTGAGTTGTGACAGTGATGACTCTGGGGGAGTTGTGCTTAGTGATGACTGTAACGGGTCTGGGAGGCGGAACCTCTGAGCTACTATACAAGGGGGCGGTCCTTGTAAGGGAGCGGGTCTCTGGAAGAACGGGCAGGAGGTCACGGCAAGTGACCGGGGCAGTCTCTGGATGAACAGGCAGATGGTCACGGCAAGTGACCGGGGCAGTCTCTGGGTAAAGGGTTGGTACGACCTGCGGCGGCTGATGGTAGACGTGAGCTCCCAGGTGAGCAGGCGAGAGTCTCTGGATAAACGGGTGGTCACAGCATGTGACGGCGGAGCCTCCAGGAAGACCAACAGACAGGCGGCAGATGAGCGCTCCCAGGTGAGCGGGCAGAAGTCTCTGGACAGGCGGGTGGTCACAGCACGTGACGGCAGAGCCTCCAGGTAGGCTAGCAGACAGGCAGCAGATGAGCGCTCCCAGGTGAGCGGGCAGGAGTTACTGGACAGGCAGGTGGTCACAGCACGTGACGGCGGAGCCTCCAGGTAGGCTAGCAGGCAGGTAGCAGATGTGCGCTCCCAGGTGAGCGGGCAAGCTGGTCCATAGACAGACTGACAGGAGTTGGAAGGCAGACCGTCGGACCTCAGGCAAGCAGGCAGGTAGCTGATGTGCGCTCCCAGGTGAGCGGGCAAGCTGGTCCTTAGACAGACTGACAGGAGTTGTAAGGCAGAACGTCGGACCTCAGGCTAGCAGGCAGGTAGCAGAATATCAGGCAGGAATAAGACAGCAAGCTGGCAGGAATCTGGCAGGTATCTGGCAGGTAACTGGCAACGGGACCTGAGGGCTGAAGCAGAGCAGTGAACAGTGCAACAACATTGCTCGGGCACCTCCATTTTGGAGGAGGTGCCTTATATATGGTGAAGTCCTCCGGCCATAGGCCGGGGACTCCTTAGGACGGCGCGCGCGGCCCCTTTAAGAGGGAGAGCGCGCGCGCGCGCCCTAAGCACAGTGGCCGGGAAGGAGCGCGCGCTGCCGGCAGAGCGGGAGGAGGACGCCGGGCACGGAGCAGAGAGGTGAGGGGAACAGCGTCTCTGCCTAGCAGAGGGCAGGGACGCCGGCGCTACAGTACCCCCCCCTTTAGGCCCCCCCTTTTTTAGGCCAGACAGAAATTTAGCAAGGATAAGAGGGGCATGGATGTTCTCCCGGGGCTCCCACATTCTCTCCTCAGGACCAAACCCCTTCCAATCTACTAGAAAAAAGGTCTTTCCTCTTACCCTTTTGGTGGCAAGAATGTTCTCTACCTCAAACTCGTCCTCAGCAGAAACCGGAGCAGGAGGCGTACCTGTAGACTTGGAAAAAGAGTTAAGTACCACAGGTTTGAGGAGAGATACATGGAAGGAGTTAGGGATCCGTAAGTTGGCCGGGAGTTTCAATTTATAGGCCACCGGGTTGATCTGACTGATGACCTCCAGAGGACCGATGAACTGAGGCCCTAACTTGTAAGAAGGTATCTTGAGTCGGACATATTTAGATGAGAGCCAGACTTTATCTCCAGGACGAAATTGTGGAGGATCCAGGCGTTTTTTGTCAGCGTGTCTTTTCATCCGTTTGGACGACTGAAGGAGTGCGGATCGGGTACTCTCCCAAATGGAGGAAAATTTGCTAACGAGAGATTCCGCAGCTGGGTTGTCCACAGAGGTGGAGACAGGAAAAGGAATCCGAGGATGCTGACGAAGACTACAAAAAACGGGGATTTGGAGGAGGATTCGCTCTCGTGATTGTTATAAGAGAACTCGGCCCATGGTAGGAGATCCACCCAGTCTGAATGATGGGCATTAACGAAGTGCCGGAGGTAACTGGTCAGGTTCTGATTGATCCGCTCCACTTGACCATTGGACTGTGGGTGGTAAGCGGAAGAGAAGTCCAGGGTGACATCTAGCAGTTTACAAGTGGCTCTCCAGAAGCGTGAGGTAAACTGTACCCCACGATCCGACACGATGTGGAGGGGCAGGCCATGAAGACGAAAGATGTGACGAATAAAGTCTTTAGCTAGCTCGGGTGCAGACGGGAGGCCTGGCAGGGGAACGAAATGAGCCATCTTGGAGAAGCGGTCAGCGACCACCCAAATGACCGTACAACCGGCAGAGACTGGGAGGTCAGTTATAAAGTCCATTGCTATATGCTGCCAGGGGGCAGCAGGTACAGAAAGCGGAAGGAGGCGACCGGCTGGCAGATGTCTCGGAACCTTGTTGCGGGCGCAGGACACACAGGCAGAAACAAAGTCTATTACGTCCTTGTGCAGGGTAGGCCACCAGTAGTGCCGGGTAATAAGCTGGAGGGTCTTTTTCTGACCGGCGTGGCCAGCCAGCTTAGACGAGTGACCCCAGTAAAGGATCTTCTCCCGATCAGGTACTGATACGAACGTCTTTCCGGGAGGGAGACGATTTAGACTCACGGGAGCCACCTGCATTACTCTGGCGGGATCGATGATGTGTTTCGGATCTTCCTCGAGATCAGACACCAGAAAGGATCGAGACAAGGTGTCCGCCTTGACGTTTTTGTCAGCCGGGCGAAAATGAAGAACAAAATCAAAGCGAGCAAAAAACAAGGACCACCGGGCTTGGCGCGGGTTAAGTCTCTGGGCATGCTGGAGGTAAGCCAAGTTCTTGTGGTCAGTGTAAATTATTACCGGGTGAAGAGCCCCCTCGAGCAGGTAACGCCACTCCTCCAATGCCAGTTTGATGGCCAATAACTCTCGGTCTCCAATGGAATAATTGCGCTCTGAGGAGGAGAAGAGTTTAGAGAAGAAGCCGCAAGTTACCATCCTCCCGGAAGATGATTTTTGAGTAAGTACCGCTCCGGCTCCAGAGGAGGAGGCGTCAACTTCCAGGAAGAACTGCTTGTTGCCGTCCGGGCGATGCAGCACCGGGGCGGAAGAGAAGGCCTGTTTTAAGGAAAGAAAGGCCTCCTCTGCTTCGGGCGGCCACTCTTTGGGATTAGTACCCTTACGGGTGAGCGCGGAAATTGGGGCAGTCCGGGAAGAGAAGTGTGGTATGAAGAGGCGGTAGTAGTTGGCGAAGCCCAGGAACCGCTGAATGGCCTTCAACCCCTCCGGTCGAGGCCATTTCTCGATGGCAGACAGTTTCTCTGGATCCATTCGTAGGCCGGTCTGAGAAATAATGTAGCCCAAAAACGGAAGCGAGGTCTGCTCAAAGAGTCACTTCTCGTATTTAGCGAAGAGGTGATTCTGCCTGAGCCTGAGCAGGACCTGACGAACGTCCCTCCGGTGAGTCTGGAGATCCGGAGAGAAGACCAAGATGTCGTCCAGGTACACCACTACGCAGGAGTAGAGAAGGTCCCGGAAGATGTCATTGACCAACTCTTGAAAGATGGCAGGAGCGTTACAGAGACCAAAGGGCATTACCAGATATTCATAGTGGCCGTCCCGGGTGTTGAATGCCGTCTTCCATTCATCCCCCTGACGGATACGAACCAGGTTGTACGCCCCACGGAGGTCCAGTTTGGTGAAGATTCTAGCCCCCCTCAGACGATCAAATAACTCCGGAATGAGCGGAAGGGGGTACTTATTCTTCACCGTGATCTGATTAAGGCCTCTATAGTCTATACAGGGACGGAGAGAGCCGTCCTTCTTTTTGACGAAAAAGAAGCCTGCTCCCGCCGGGGAGGTAGATTTCCGGATGAATCCCCTGGCCAGATTCTCCTCAATATATTCGGACATCGACCGGGTCTCAGCAGCGGATAATGGATAAATACGCCCACGGGGAGGAGTAGTACCGGGTAACAGGTCGATAGGGCAGTCGTATGGTCTATGAGGGGGTAGTGTCTCTGCCTCCTTTTTATTAAAGACATCAGCATAAGACCAATAAGGAATCGGAAGTCCAGGTAGATTAGCTGGGGTAGGAGAAGGACGGACGGGATGGACGGGAACCAGACAGGTCTTATGGCAGTCCTGTCCCCAGCGAAGGACTTCTCCGGTCTGCCAGTCAAGCACGGGTGCATGTCTCTGGAGCCAAGGTAGACCTAGCAAGAGGGCGTGAGAGAGTCCAGGCAGAGCATGAAAGGAGATACTCTCAAAATGCAGCATTCCCACCTGCAGAGTAATGGATTCGGTGATGAGTTGGATGGGGCGTGGTAAGAGACCCCCATCCACGGCAGCAACAGACAAGGGTACAGCCAGAGGTTTGGTGGGGATGCGGTATTTCTCTACCAGGGACTGTGAAATAAGATTCCCGGCTGCTCCAGAGTCAAGTTGGGCCAGTTCGAAATAACGGTTCTGCCCGCAGACGATTGAGACTGACAGCAGCAGAGATGGAGAGGATTTATTCTTGTCTAGGTCGACCTCTCTGAGCGAACCTAGACACAGGCGTTTCCCGACCTCTCCGGGCAGGCACGGATCCGGTGCTCCTTACTGCCACAGTAGAAGCAGCTCCCCTCGGCACGGCGTAAGTCCTGACGGGTTTTGACCATCTTGGTCTGGTCGACCTGCATAGGCTCAGGAGAGTGTACCTGGGGAGAGACGGAGGGAGTGACGGGTTTCTGAAAAGTAGGAGCTAGACGTGGAAACCTCCTCTCACGGGTGACCTCTTTGGCACGCTCCTGGAACCGTAGGTCAATCCGGGTGGCAAGAGTTATTAGGTCATCGAGAGTGGTAGGAATGTCCCGACCGGCAAGTTCATCTTTAATACGACTGGACAGACCCTCCCAGAAGACGGATACCAGAGCGTCGTTATCCCAGGCCAGCTCCGAGGCAAGGGTACGGAACCGTATGGCATATTGGCCCACAGTGAGACTTCCCTGACGGAGGCGTAGCAGTGATGATGCGGATGAGGTCTTCCGTCCGGGTTCGTCGAAGACTTTCCGGAAAGCCGTGAGAAAGGCAGGCAAGTCGGACACCAGGGGGTCTCCTCTCTCCCATAGAGGATTTAGCCAGGCCAGGGCCTCCCCGGTGAGATGGGACATGATGAAGGCAATTTTGGCCCGGTCGGAGTTAAACTGGTGGGACAGGAGTTCAAAGTGCAGGGTGCACTGATTTATGAAGCCCCGAGCCTGGGCGGAGTCGCCTCCGAAGCGAGGAGGTGCAGAAAGCCGGGGTCCGGGTTAGGATACCATGGTATTAGTGGGCAGCGGAGCTGCCGGATTGCGAGTCATGGCACTGGCGGAGGTTGCTGGCGGAGCAGTCAGAGTGTCCAGGCGAGAATTGACATTCCGCAGGTGACCCAGGATGGACTCCTGTTGGGACCTCTGACGGGACAGTTCATGACACAGGTCCGAGAGCGAGGGAGCTTGGGTGCCACCGGGTTCCATGGCCCGAGCAAACTGTAACGGGTCTGGGAGGCGGAACCTCTGAGCTACTATACAAGGGGGCGGTCCTTGTAAGGGAGCGGGTGGCGACCAGGCAGGCAGTCACAGCAGGTGACCGGGACAGTCTCTGGAAGAACGGGCAGGAGGTCACGGCAAGTGACCGGGGCAGTCTCTGGATGAACAGGCAGATGGTCACGGCAAGTGACCGGGGCAGTCTCTGGGTAAAGGGTTGGTACGATCTGCGGCGGCTGATGGTAGACGTGAGCTCCCAGGTGAGCAGGCGAGAGTCTCTGGATAAACGGGTGGTCACAGCATGTGACGGCGGAGCCTCCAGGAAGACCAACAGACAGGCGGCAGATGAGCGCTCCCAGGTGAGCGGGCAGAAGTCTCTGGACAGGCGGGTGGTCACAGCACGTGACGGCAGAGCCTCCAGGTAGGCTAGCAGACAGGCAGCAGATGAGCGCTCCCAGGTGAGCGGGCAGGAGTCACTGGACAGGCAGGTGGTCACAGCATGTGACGGCGGAGCCTCCAGGAAGACCAACAGACAGGCGGCAGATGAGCGCTCCCAGGTGAGCGGGCAGAAGTCTCTGGACAGGCGGGTGGTCACAGCACGTGACGGCAGAGCCTCCAGGTAGGCTAGCAGGCAGGTAGCAGATGTGCGCTCCCAGGTGAGCGGGCAAGCTGGTCCATAGACAGACTGACAGGAGTTGGAAGGCAGACCGTCGGACCTCAGGCAAGCAGGCAGGTAGCTGATGTGCGCTCCCAGGTGAGCAGGCAAGCTGGTCCTTAGACAGACTGACAGGAGTTGTAAGGCAGACCGTCGGACCTCAGGCTAGCAGGCAGGTAGCAGAATATCAGGCAGGAATAAGACAGCAAGCTGGCAGGAATCTGGCAGGTAACTGGCAACGGGACCTGAGGGCTGAAGCAGAGTAGTGAAGAGTGCAACAACATTACTCGGGCACCTCCATTTTGGAGGAGGTGCCTTATATATGGTGAAGTCCTCCGGCCATTGGCCGGGGACTCCTTAGGACGGCGCGCGCGGCCCCTTTAAGAGGGAGGGAGAGCGCGCGCGCCCTAAGCACAGTGGCCGGGAAGGAGCGCGCGCTGCCGGCAGAGCGGGAGGAGGACGCCGGGCACGGAGCAGAGAGGTGAGGGGAACAGCATCCCTGCCTAGCAGAGGGCAGGGACGCCGGCCCTACAATGACATTGGAGGGAGCTGTGACAGTGATGACTCTGGGAGAGCTGTGACAGTAGTGACTCTGGTGGAGGTGTGCTCAGTGATGATATTGGAGGGAGCTGTGCTTAGTGATGACATTGGAAGGAGCTGTGCTTAGTGATGACATTGGAAGGAGCTGTGCTCAGTGATGACATTGGAAGGAGCTGTGACAGTGATGACTCTGGGGGAGCTATGACAGTCGTGACTCTGGTGGAGGTGTGCTCAGTGATGACATTGGAGGGAGCTTTGCTTAGTGATGACATTGGAAGGAGCTATGTTCAGTGATGACATTGGAGGGAGCTGTGACAGTGATGACTCTGGTGGAGGTGCGCTCAGTGATGACATTGGAGGGAGCTGTGCTCAGTGATGACATTGGAGGGAGCTGTGACAGTGATGACATTGGAGGGAGCTGTGCTCAGTGATGACATTGGAGGGAGCCGCGCTTAGTGACGACATTGGAGGGAGCCGCGCTCAATGATGACATTGGAGGGAGCCGCGCTCAGTGATGACATTACAGGGAGCCGCGCTCAGTGATGACATTGGAGGGAGCCGCGCTCAGTGATGACATTGGAGGGAGCCGCGCTCAGTGATGACATTGGAGGGAGCAGCGCTCAGTGATGACATTGGAGGGAGCTGCGCTCAGTGATGACATTAGAGGGAGCTGCGCTCAGTGATGACATTGGAGGGAGCTGTGCTCAGTGATGACTCCGGGGGAGGTGTGCTCAGTGATGACATTGGAGGGAGTTGTGCTCAGTGATGACATTGGAGGGAGCTGCGCTCAGTGATGACATTGGAGGGAGCTGTGCTCAGTGATGTAATTGGAGGGAGCTATGTTCAGTGATGATATTGGAGGGAGCTGTGACAGTGATGACATTGGAGGGAGCTGTGCTCAGTGATGACATTGGAGGGAGCTGTGCTCAGTAATGATATTGGAGGGAGCTGTGACAGTGATGACTCTGGGGTGCTGTGTTCAGTGATGACATTGGAGGGAGCTGTGCTCAGTGATGACATTGGAGGGAGCTGTGACAGTGATGACTCTGGGGGAGCTGTGCTCAGTGATGACATTGGAGGGAGCTGTGCTCAGTGATGACATTGGAGGGAGCTGTGCTCAGTGATGACATTGGAGGGAGCTGTGCTCAGTGATGACATTGGAGGGAGTTGTGACAGTGATGACATTGGAGGGAGTTGTGCTCAGTGATGACATTGGAAGGAGCTGTGACAGTGATGACTCTGGGGGAGCTATGACAGTCGTGACTCTGGTGGAGGTGTGCTCAGTGATGACATTGGAGGGAGCTTTGCTTAGTGATGACATTGGAAGGAGCTATGTTCAGTGATGACATTGGAGGGAGCTGTGACAGTGATGACTCTGGTGGAGGTGCGCTCAGTGATGACATTGGAGGGAGCTGTGCTCAGTGATGACATTGGAGGGAGCTGTGCTCAGTGATGACATTGGAGGGAGCTGTGCTTAGTGATGACATTGGAAGGAGCTATGTTCAGTGATGACATTGGAGGGAGCTGTGCTCAGTGATGACATTGGAGGGAGCTTTGCTTAGTGATGACATTGGAAGGAGCTATGTTCAGTGATGACATTGGAGGGAGCTGTGACAGTGATGACTCTGGTGGAGGTGCGCTCAGTGATGACATTGGAGGGAGCTGTGCTCAGTGATGACATTGGAGGGAGCTGTGCTCAGTGATGACATTGGAGGGAGCTGTGCTTAGTGATGACATTGGAAGGAGCTATGTTCAGTGATGACATTGGAGGGAGCTGTGCTCAGTGATGACATTGGAGGGAGCTGTGCTCAGTGATGACATTGGAGGGAGCTGTGACAGTGATGACTCTGGGGGAGCTGTGCTCAGTGATGACATTGGAGGGAGCTGTGACAGTGATAACTCTGGGGGAGGTGTGCTCAGTGATGACATTGGAGGGAGCTGTGCTCAGTGATGATATTGGAGGGAGCTGTGCTCAGTGATGACATTGGAGGGAGCTGTGCTTAGTGATGACATTGGAAGGAGCTATGTTCAGTGATGACATTGGAGGGAGCTGTGACAGAGATGACTCTGGGGGAGGTGTGCTCAGTGATGACATTGGAGGGAGCTGTGACAGTGATGGCTCTGGGAGAGCTGTGCTCAGTGATGACTCTGGGGGAGCTGCGCTCAGTGATGACATTGGAGGGAGCTGTGACAGTGATGACTCTGGGGGAGCTGTGCGCAGTGATGACATTGGAGGGAGCTGTGACAGTGATGACTCTGGGGGAGGTGTGCTCAGTGATGACATTGGAGGGAGCTGTGCTCAGTGATGACATTGGAGGGAGCTGTGACAGTGATGACTCTGGGAGAGCTGTGCTCAGTGATGACATTGGAGGGAGCTGTGCTCAGTGATGACATTGGAGGGAGCTGTGACAGTGATGACTCTGGGGGAGCTGTGCTCAGTGATGACTCTGGGGGAGCTGTGACAGTGATGACTCTGGGGGAGCTGTGCTCAGTGATGACTCTGGTGGAGGTGTGCTCAGTGATGACATTGGGGAGCTGCGCTCAATGATTGGTGGGAGCTGCGCTCGGTGATGACCCTACATAAGCAGTATGCATGCTAGTGCTAACACATGCAGAAATCCCCTTTGAATACAAACTTGCAGGTTGAGATTTATGATCTATACTTGATTTTACTGATCACCGGAATTGAAATCTGCTGTAAGAGATGGTAGAGGGAGGTTTACACTCCTCAGCAGACGCAGCAGCAATCAGATCACAGGATGTCAAGACTCTGGACAATCCAGCTAATTCCCAGTGTATCAGTATCAAGGATGCCCTAAAACTCTTCTTTAGACTAGTCCATCACCTCTCTCATCTAAGTAACCATCCCCTGTTCTCTTCCATGCGCTTAATAGCCCTCTCCGTCTGTACTTCTGATTGCCCCTATTTATTATACTGATGGCCGGACCTTACATGACAAAAATGTCATTTTTACCTTTTATGTCTCCCCTATTTCCTCATGGATTGTAGCTTGGAGCAGGACCCGCACTCCTGTTGGTATCTGGGGAATTATGTGTTACTCTGTAATGTCTGATATTGTCTGTACTTGTCCCCTCTGATGTGTAAAGTGCTGCCGAATGTGCTATAGAAATAACATTATTATTCATTATGTCACACAGCATCCACTTGTATGGCCATCACGTAATCTGGGGAAGAGCAGAACAAAACATCACCAGCCCCAACACGGCTCCAGGGCCAGGGGTCCAAATTTTCTCTTCTGTATTTGGGGTAAGATTGTGACCTACATCCTGACTGGACCGGATCCTGTACTTGACGTCACTTGAACACACCACTTCCAACTTGTGCTCCAAATGACTAATGGAACTGGACTTCCCACCAGGCCAGCGAAGCACTGAGAGCAGAACCTGACCACAACCGATCAGAGGCAAGCAGCCAACCAGACAATTAACAAAGCGTAGAAGAAAGAACACAAACCTGATTCATATTGTGAGACTCCTTGTCGGCTGTCACTACTAATTACTAGATCTCTACTCTGATCTGCTGACATCTGCATGAATGAAGAAGTCAATTTTACCAATCCTACATCTTAAAGTGACAACAGATAGCAGGTGCACTGTGAAGACTCGGGGTCTTCTGTGGGCGTAACGCTTCTCAGACAACACAGGGTGATGATAAAACAGCGTGGCAATACTTTATTGAACCACAAAACGGGCAATAAACACATACAACAGTCCCAGCAAATACCCAAGATGGTGCAACATTGCACAGTCTCACCCTTCCTTCTCCGTCCGCCTGGGATAGAACAGCTGCGACTTTGGAGACTTCCAGAGCCGACTACCTCAACCAGTGGCCTCCCGCTTCTGGCGGGCCTCCACAGAGAGGAGGTAGCAGCAAGCTTAGGAAGCTAGCAATCCATCGAGGTACAAGGCCAGGAAACCCGAGGGTCCCAACCTGGACTCTCCGAAAGTTTCCATGGGGCCAGGCAACTGGTGGGTCCATCCTGGCAACTTCAAATGTCTCCATGGGTTCAAGGCGACCGGTGGGTCCCTACTAGCAAACCCAAAACATATCCATGGGGCCAGGTGACTTCTTCGTCCTCTCCTGAACTCCCGAAATGTATCCATGTCTCTCATAATTAATGGAGCAGATTCCAATCTTTCCAGTCAGGGCCGGTACCCTTAGATTAGAATCTTGTAGAATACAAATCTATTATTAATTTTACAGTAATAAATGGGTCTTATAGACCCCTCTCCATTACTAACCTGTGAGCTTGATATCAGTTGACATTACAAAGCACACATCAACCCAACAAATATTACCCCACTTGTCACAGCACCAGGGCAAGTGGGAAGAGCTAGGCAAAGTGCCAGAATTGGCGCATCTAATAGATGTGCCTTTTCTCGGACGGCTGAGGGCTACTATTTTTAGGCTGGGGAGGGCTAATATCCATGGCCCATTTTTCAGTATGAGAATATCAGCCCCTCAGCTGTCTGCTTTAGCTTGGCTGGTTGTCAAAAATGGGGGGGGACCACACGCCATTTTTTAATTATTTATTTAAATAGGTAAAAACATATCATGTGCTGTCCCTCTGTTTTTGATAACCAGCCAATGTAAAGCTGATAACTGGGGGCTGAACCCTGCAGCTGTCAGCTTTACCTGCGCTAGTAAGCAAAAAGACGGACCGCACGTAATTTTTTTTTACACAGTGTGCTCCGGCCAATCACAGCCATGCCAATACTTGACATGGCTGTGATTGAATTAGAAGTGCCCACACATGCAAAGTTTATTGATTGGCTGTGCTGCAGCCTTTCAATAAACTTTGTTCGGGCTGCCGAATTTGAACAGTAGCTCAGACTTCCTGGAAAAGTCAGTGTTCGGGGTCCATGCGTGGACACTAGGTGTTTGGTATGGACCCCGAACTTTACCATTCAGGTTCACACATCCCTAATCCCAAGTCCTGTCCACACTCCTAATTCTGCTTCAACAAGGTGCCCGACTGCCTCCTTAGCTCTGCTGTTCCTCAGCGAACTATCCGCACATGCAGATCTGCTACAGCCAGGTTCCTCACTGGCTACTTCGTATTGTGGCTTCTAAGTACTATCTAAACATCCAGTTCTGATACAGTCTGGAGCCTGATTGGCTAGTTAGTATTGCTGCTTCTAAGTAATATTCACATATCTAGCTGTGCTACAGCCAGATGCCTGATTGGCTACTTAGCATTCTTGCTTCTGAGTACTACCCACACATCCAGCTCTACTACATCAGGTGCTTGATTGGCTAGTTAGCTTTGCTGTTTTTGAGTGCTATCCGCACATCCAGCTCTGCTACATCAGGTGCTTGATTGGCTAGTTAGCTTTGCTGTTTTTGAGTGCTATCCGCACATCCAGCTCTGCTACATCAGGTGCTTGATTGGCTAGTTAGCTTTGCTGTTTTTGAGTGCTATCCGCACATCTAACTTTCAGACTATCAAGTGCCTGATTTTCTTCTCAGCTCTTCTGTTCCTGATTGCTAACCTCACACTCCACATTGTTACCCGATTGCCTACTTGGCTCTGCTGTTCTTGGGGGCTATCCACAAATTTTTTGTTTGTTTGTTTGCTTTCTTAAATGGCATTGATTCCAACAATTTAAAGAAACATGTTCTCTAACCATTAACATTACGTATTTATACTCTGTCTGTTTCTGTTGTTCACACTTGGTGTTCCTCGACATATAGTGGTTTCTCCACAAAGTATTACCCCCAGGTGTGAAATATAATTTACACCCTGTTAAATTAGCTTGAAGTCCCAGCTTTCCTCTCTCACTTGATACTATGACTAAGGGCTAAAAGAGCCTGAAACACGTGATTCAGTGTATACTTCCTCCTCTGTTTTTATATGGCTCGTGGATTATTTTAATAAGAAAATAGAAAGGTATTAATCGTTGATGCTGGCTTCTTCTATCTTTGGACTATTCACACATCTAGCTCTACTGAGCTGTTCCAGAATGCCATCTGCTCATCTAACGCTGCTTCAACAAGGTGTCTGACTGCCTCCTCGTTTTGCTGATTCAAGATGCTGTCTGCACACTCAACTCTGCTGCATCAAGGTATTTACTTGCCTATCCAGCTCTCCTGTCCTTGCTGTTGCACGTAGCGTCAGGCTGTTGCACGTAGCGTCAGGCTGGTCCAGCTCCTGAGCATCAATGCCACTATCTGCGCTGCTCACCACCATCTACAGCTTAGTGAAGCCACTTTGCCAGATGAATACTTTGGTTCTATGATTGTATCATCTCTTACTCTGGACATCCTCTCTCTCCAAGTGAATAGGTTCAATACTTGATTGGGCCATGGTGCATCCCAGAGCTGACACCCCAGGGCCATACATCCGTCTATACACACTACATCATGAATATCCTCACTCCCCTCACACCTCGTATCTCTCCAGGAAACACGTCGGCATAAAGGCGAGATACACACAATCCAACTGACCAGCGGACTGGTTTACAGCATTCCCATATAACGAGGAGTAGTAATATCATCCTACAGATCATTGCCTGACGTGATTCATGACCCATCATGGATACTTCTATATCACTGGCCGAAACACCACTTACCGTCTCCATCACCTATAGAGTCCTAACCACCCTACTGCAGGGCCCCGATTCTTTAAGACTGGCTTTGTACACACGATGGGTTATGACAAAGAGAATCCTGATTTATTAATGGGTGCAACTCGACAAACGTCTTACTCCAGTCAGTGACAGGTGTAAGGTATTTGGCATAAGGAAAGCCATGTCTAGTAAAGAATAAGGCAGCACAATGTTGCCATGCTCCGTCCTGCACCACTTTCACTATAAAAATAAAGATTATGATTACTTCTGCTCATTTTGGTGGAGCTGGCAGGGACCGGTGGGAAAATGCCAAAAGTGACAAAATATTTGCACAACTTTGCGTTACACAAAAATTGTGTGACTTTTTAAAGTATTTTATGACAGAAAACGTAAGTAATCCCTTTCATGTATCGGCTCCTTAATGTTTTTATCTCAGATGAAAACTTCAATATCACATTGGACCCTGGCGAATCAAGAAACGTCCGGACAAGTCTTTGCCTCAGTCTTCTGATGGAGGGTAACCAGTTCTTCCTTCGTGACTCCGGATTCCTGACACATTCTTACTAGAGTTGATGTGAATTGACTCGCAGGACCCAGAATATCGGTCACATCAGTAATCTGAGGCCGCTGGATGGGAGCATCTGCCTCCTACCTCTCCGCATCCGCGACTTTTCTCTTATTTAGCTGGCCTGGTGCAATGTCACACCACAATAATGTCGGTGCGCCATGCCGGCAAACCAAAAAGCGGAGGATGCCGGGAGGTATGAGGCGGTTCTGAGGACACTTGTCCAGCAGCCTCAGATTCCTGACACAACTCATGCATTGGGTCCAACGATTCACACAAACGATTAACTCTTCCAAATACATGGGATTCATTTCAGAATTATTTTATGACACCTTTACTGTTCTTCCAGAGTCTTATCTAAATACAAAAGAGAATCCTTGGGTAGAAAGAGGGAGACAGACAAGGAAGCAAGGCTTTGTCATTAAAATAACCTTTGCTGCTCCCAGTACACCGCTTAGGCATAGGCACCTCCATTGTATGAAATCCCCCCCAAAAAGTATTAAAACCAATGAGAAGATAACAGCAATGCTGAAGTCACGTGGGAGTACGAAATCTCTTCAAACACTGGTATAAGGACAAAGGTTTGTACAGGACAATGCATTTCAGCATCCATCTGATGCTGTCTATCCACCTGATGCCTTCGCTCCATCCGATACCCTCTATCTGCTCGATGCCTTCCACCTGTCTGATGCCTTCTCTCCATCCGATACCCTCTATTTGCCCAATGCCTTCCACCTGTCTGACATCTTCCACCTGTCTGATGCCTTCCACCTGTCTGATGCTTTCCACCTGTCTGATGCTTTCCACCTGTCTGATGCCTTTTCTCCATCCGATACCTTCCACCTGTCTGATGTCTTCTTTCCATCCGATATCTTCTATATTTATGTCTGTCTGATGCCTTCCAACTGTCTGTTGCCTTTCACAAATTCAATGCCTTCCATCCGTCTGATGCTTTCCTTTTATCTGATGCCTTCCACCCATCTGATGCCTTCCACCCTGTAACGGATGTGGGAGTTGGAACCTCAGAGCAACTATACAAGGGCAGTCCTTGTAAGGAAGCGGGTGGTTCCCAGGGAAAGCGGGCAGGTAGTCACGGCAAGTGACAGGGACAGCCTCTGGGTAGAAGGGCAGGAGGTCACGGCAAGTGACGGCAGAGCCTCCAGGTAGGCTAGCAGGCAGGTAGCAGGTGAGCGCTCCCAGGTGAGCAGGCAGGAGTCTCTGGACAGGCAGGTGGTCAAGGCAAGTGACGGCAGAGCCTCCAGGTAGGCTAGCAGGCAGGTAGCAGGTGAGCGCTCCCAGGTGAGCGGGCGGGCAGATCCATAGACAGACTGACAGGTGTTGGAAGGCAGACTGTCGGACCGCAGGAATGCAAGCAGATAGACAGGAATCAGGTAGGTATCAAGCAGCGATCTGGCAGGTAACTGGCAGGTATCTGGTAACGGGACCTGAGGGCTGAAGCAGAGTTGAAAGGCTTTGCAACAACATTGCTCGGGCACCTCCATTATGGAGGAGGTGCCTTATATATGGTGAGGTCCTCCGGCCATTGGCCGGGGACTCCTAAGCACAGAGGCCGGGAAGCAGCGCACGCTGCCAGCAGAGCGAGAGGAAGCCGCCGGGCACGGAGCGGAGAGGTGAGGGGAACAGCGTCCCTGCCTAGCAGGAGGCAGGGACGCCGACGCTACAGTACCCCCCCCCTTTAGGCCCCCCCTTCTTTAGGCCAGAGAGAAATTTATCAAGGATGAGAGGGGCATGGATGTTCTCCCGGGGCTCCCATGTTCTCTCCTCAGGACCAAACCCCTTCCAATCCACTAGAAAAAAGGACTTTCCTCTTACCCTTTTGGTGGCCAGAATGTTCTCTACCTCAAACTCGTTTTCAGCGGAAACCGGAGCAGGAGGCGTACCTGTAGACTTGGATAAAGAGTTAAGTACCACAGGTTTGAGTAGAGATACATGGAAGGAGTTAGGAATCCGCAAATTGGCCGGGAGTTTCAATTTATAGGCCACCGGGTTGATTTGCTTGATAACTTCCAGTGGGCCTATGAGCCGAGGCCCTAACTTGTAGGAAGGAATCTTGAGCCGGACATATTTGGACGAGAGCCAGACCTTATCTCCAGGACGGAATTGTGGTGGATCCAGACGTCTTTTGTCAGCCTGTTTTTTCATCCGCTTGGATGACTGAAGAAGTGCGGATCTGGTACTTTCCCAAATGGAGGAAAATTCGTTAACGAGAGATTCCGCAGCCGGATTGTCCACCGAGGTGGAGACGGGAAACGGGATCCGAGGATGCTGACCGAAGGCTACAAAAAACGGGGATTTGGAGGAAGATTCGCTCTCGTGATTATTGTAGGAAAATTCGGCCCACGGTAAAAGATCCACCCAATCGGAATGGTGAGCATTAACAAAGTGCCGGAGGAAACTGGTTAAAATTTGGTTGATCCGTTCTACTTGGCCATTGGACTGTGGGTGATAAGCAGAAGAAAAGTCCAAGGTGACCCCCAGCAGTTTACACATGGCTCGCCAAAAGCGAGAGGTGAACTGAACCCCTCGGTCGGATACGATGTGGAGAGGAAGACCATGAAGACGGAAGACATAATGGATAAAGTCTTTAGCTAACTCTGATGCAGACGGGAGACCCGGCAGGGGAATAAAGTGAGCCATTTTGGAAAAGCGGTCAGCGACCACCCATATGACCGTACAACCGGCAGAGACAGGGAGGTCCGTTATAAAGTCCATAGCTATATGCCGCCACGGGGCAGCAGGTACAGTAAGAGGAAGGAGACGGCCAGCTGGCAGATGTCTTGCAACCTTGTTGCGGGCGCAGGACACACAGGCTGAAACAAAGTCTATTACGTCCTTGTGCAGGGTAGGCCACCAGTAATGCCGGGTAATAAGCTGGAGGGTCTTTTTCTGACCAGCGTGGCCAGCTAGCTTGGAAGAGTGTCCCCAGTGTAGAACCTTCTCACGATCAGGTACAGTTACGAACGTCTTACCGGGTGGAAGACGATTTAGATTCACGGGGGCCACCTGCATTACTTTGGCGGGGTCGATGATGTGTTTAGGCTCCTCCTCAAGATCAGAGACCAAAAAGGATCGGGACAAGGCATCAGCTTTGATGTTTTTGTCAGCCGGGCGAAAATGAAGAATGAAATTAAAGCGGGCAAAGAACAAGGACCACCGGGCTTGGCGCGGGTTAAGTCTCTGGGCGCTCTGGAGGTAAGCCAAGTTCTTGTGGCCCGTGTAAGTTATTACCGGGTGAAGAGCCCCCTCGAGCAGGTAACGCCACTCCTCCAGTGCCTGCTTAATGGCCAACAATTCTCGGTCTCCTATAGAATAATTGCGCTCAGAAGAGGAGAAGAGTTTGGAGAAGAAGCCGCAGGTTACCATTCTTCCGGAAGACAACTTTTGGGTAAGTATCGCTCCGGCTCCGGAGGAGGAAGCGTCGACTTCTAGGAAGAATTGTTTGTTGCCGTCCGGACGATGCAGCACAGGGGCGGAGGAAAAAGCTTGTTTTAAGGAAAGGAAGGCCTCCTCTGCTTCGGGCGGCCATTCTCTGGGATTAGCGCCCTTACGGGTGAGCGCCGAGATAGGGGCATTCCGGGAAGAGAAGTGCGGAATGAAGAGGCGGTAGTAGTTGGCGAAGCCCAGGAACCGCTGAATAGCCTTCAACCCCTCTGGTCGGGGCCACTTCTGGATGGCAGACAGTTTCTCAGGATCCATTCGTAGGCCGGTCTGAGAGATTATGTAGCCCAGAAACAGAAGTGAGGTCTGCTCAAAGAGGCACTTCTCATATTTAGCGTGGAGGTGGTTCTGCCTGAGCCTGAGCAGGACCTGACGAACGTCCCTCCGGTGAGTGAGAAGATCCGGAGAGAAGACCAAGATGTCGTCCAGGTACACCACCACACAGGAGTAGAGAAGGTCACGGAAGATGTCATTGACCAACTCTTGAAAGACGGCGGGAGCGTTACAGAGATTGAAGGGCATTACAAGGTATTCATAGTGGCCGTCCCGGGTGTTGAATGCTGTCTTCCATTCATCCCCCTGACGGATACGGACCAGATTATACGCCCCACGGAGGTCCAGCTTGGTGAAGATTCTAGCCCCCCTCAGACGGTCAAATAATTCAGGAATGAGCGGAAGGGGGTATTTATTTTTCACTGTGATCTGGTTAAGGCCTCTATAGTCTATACAGGGACGGAGTGAGCCGTCCTTCTTTTTGACGAAGAAGAAGCCTGCTCCCGCCGGGGAGGTAGATTTCCGGATAAATCCCCGGGCCAAATTCTCCTCAATATATTCAGACATGGACCGGGTCTCAGCAGCGGACAAAGGGTAAATACGCCCACGGGGAGGAGTAGCGCCGGGCATCAGGTCGATTGGACAGTCGTATGATCTATGAGGGGGTAATGTCTCCGCTTCTTTTTTATTAAAGACGTCCGCAAAAGACCAATAGGGAACCGGTAGGCCGGGTAGATTGGCTGGGGTAGGAGAAGGACGAGCAGGATGAACGGGAACTAAACAAGTCTTATGGCAGTCCTGTCCCCAGCGAAGAACTTCTCCGGTCTGCCAATCAAGCACGGGTGCATGTCTCTGGAGCCAAGGTAGGCCTAGCAAGAGGGCGTGAGAGTCCAGGCAGAACATGGAAGAAGATGCTCTCTGAGTGCAGCATTCCCACCTGCAGAGTTATGGATTCGGTGAGGAGTTGGATGGGATGTGGTAAGAGGCCCCCATCCACGGCGGCGACAGATAAGGGTACAGCCAGAGGTTTGGTGGGAATGCGGTATTTCTCTACCAGGGACTGAGAAATGAGATTTCCGGCAGCTCCAGAGTCAAGTTGAGCCAGTTCAAAATAACGGTTCTCCCCGCAGATGATAGAGACCGACAGCATTAGAGATGGAGAGGGTTTATTTCTGTCTAGGGTGACCTCTCTGAGCGATCCTAGACACAGGCGTTTCCCGACCTCTCCGGGCAGGAACAGATCCAGTGCTCCTTACTGCCACAGTAGAAGCAGCTCCCCTCGGCACGGCGTAATTCTTGACGGGTCTTGACCATCTTGGTCTGGTCGACCTGCATAGGCTCGGGTGAGTGCGCCGGGGGAGTAACGGAGGAAGTGACGGGTCTCTGGAAGGTAGGGGCAAGGCGTGGAAACCTCCTCTCACGGGTGGCCTCTTTGGTGAACTCCTGGAACCGGATGTCAATCCGGGTGGCAAGTGTAATTAAGTCGTCGAGAGTGGTAGGAATGTCCCGACCGGCGAGTTCATCTTGAATACGGCCGGACAGACCTTCCCAGAAGACGGACACCAGGGCGTCGTTATCCCAGGCAAGCTCCGAAGCAAGGGTACGGAACCGTATGGCATATTGGCCCACGGTGAGACTTCCTTGGCGTAGGCGTAGCAGAGATGAGGCGGATGAGGTCTTCCGTCCGGGTTCGTCTAAGACTTTCCGGAAGGCCGTGAGAAAGGCAGGCAAGTTGGACACCAGGGGGTCTCCTCTCTCCCATAGAGGATTTAGCCAGGCCAGAGCCTCTCCGGTGAGATGGGACATGATGAAGGCAATTTTGGCCCGGTCGGAGTTAAACTGGTGGGACAGGAGTTCAAAGTGCAGGGTGCACTGATTTATGAAGCCCCGAGCCTGAGCGGAGTCGCCTCCGAAGCGAGGAGGTGCAGAAAGCCGGGGTCCGGGGTAGGATACCATAGTGTTGGTGGACAGCGGAGCTGTCGGATTGCGAATCATGGCGCTGGCGGAGGTTGCTGGCGGAGCAGTCAGAGTGTCCAGGCGAGAATTGACATTCCGCAGGTGACCCAGGATGGACTCCTGTTGGGACCTCTGGCGGGACAGTTCATGACACAGGTCCGAGAGCGAGGGAGCTTGGGTGCCACCGGGTTCCATGGCCCGAGCAAACTGTAACGGGTCTGGGAGGCGGAACCTCTGAGCTACTATACAAGGAGGCGGTCCTTGTAAGGGAGCGGGTGGCAATCAGGGATGACGGGCAGGCAGTCACAGCAGGTGACCGGGACAGTCTCTGAGTGGACGGGCTGGAGGTCACGGAAAGTGACCGGGGCAGTCTCTGGAAGAACGGGCAGGGAGTTACGGCAAGTGACCGGGGCAGTCTCTGGGTAAAGGGTAGGTACGACCTGTGATGGCAGAGCCTCCGGGTAGGCTAGCAGGCAGATGGTAGATGTGTGCTCCCAGGTGAGCAAGCGAGAGTCTCTGGAATGGTAGGTGGTCACAGCACGTGACGGCGAAGCCTCCAGGTAGGCTAGCAGGCAGGTAACAGGTGGGCGCTCCCAGGTGAGCGGGCAGGAGTCTCTGGAAAGGCAGATGGTCACAGCACGTGACGGCGGAGCCTCCAGGTAGGCTAGCAGGCAGGTAACAGGTGTGCGCTCCCAGGTGAGCGGGCAGGAGTCTCTGGAAAGGCAGATGGTCACAGCATGTGACGGCAGAGCCTCCAAGTAGGCTAGCAGGCAGGTAGCAGGTGAGTGCTCCCAGGTGAGCGGGCAAGCTGGTCCATAGACAGACTGACAGGAGTTGGAAGGCAGACCGTCGGACCTCAGGCTAGCAGGCAGGTGACTGGATATCAGGCAGGATAAAGGCAGCAAGCTGGCAGGAATCTGGCAGGTAACTGGCAGGTAACTGGCAACGGGACCTGAGGGCTGAAGCACAGGTGAGACACAGGTGCAAACAACATTGCTCGGGCACCTCCATTTTGGAGGAGGTGCCCTTTATATGGGAGGTCCTCCGGCAATTGGCCGGGGACTCCTTAGGACGGCGCGCGCGGTCCATTTAAGAGAGGGGGAGCGCGCGCGCCCTAAGCACACTGCCGGGGAAGGGGCGCGCGCCGGAAGCAGCGGGGAGAGCAGCGCTGGAGGACGCCACGCCAGGAGCGGGGAGGTGAGAGGGACGGCGTCTCTGCCTAGAACGGGGCAGAGACGCCGATGCTACACAAAGGAGACATTACAATACATACGCAGTTGCATAAAATAAACAGGATAAAAGAAGATAACTTACAATATACGATCGCTTAGACGATTCAATATAGGTGAAGGAGGGGCTCCCCAGTTGATTTGAGCGTTATCCAACGCAACCCGTTGCTTATAATTCTTATTCCCCCCCTGGCAATGAGTGAGTCTCTACTGTCCATGAGCTCTCTTATACCTAAGGGGAGATCTGGCCACACGCCCCCTGTGGTGACATCATGTGGGCCAGTCTCCAGCCTGTACATTTTTATTAAAAACGCTAACTTCTGCGATAACGCATTGCTCGTTGATCGCAGAAGCTTGCAAACGACGCCATTTTTTCCCTTATGATTTTATCTTCAGTTAGAGACCACACATCACATAGCTGCAGTCTGCTATTCTAGTATTTTTGCGCTACAGCTCCCTGATTTTGCTTACAGCCCTGAAAAATAACATATACATTCCTGGCTATGAAGTTATAACACTCCTTGGCTGGCCTGTTTGTTTAAGCTATTTCTCAGGCATGTGTTAATTGGGGCTTTTGTGCGGAGCAGAAGGGGAATAAAGGAGGGGGGTGAATATCTATGTCAGGCCAATATGGAAGAACATTTTCCTGACATTAAACATTTCCCTTACATCTCTCCCCCTTTGAGGTAGCGTGGGGGCTGACTTACAGGTCACCCCTTAAGCTTACCTCCTCGGTCTCTCCTTGATGGGACAGCCCGTCTGCATTGCCATGTTCACTACCCTTCTTGTGCTGAATAGTAAAATCGTACTGCTGTAGAGCCAGGCTCCACCGCAGTAGTTTACCATTGTCACCGGACACCCGGTGCAGCCAGCTGAGGGGGTTGTGGTTAGTCACTATGGTGAAGTTGCGCCCGTATAGATAGGGCTGCAGCTTCTGCAGGGCCCACACTATAGCGAGGCACTCCTTCTCCACAGTGGATTATGGGGTAAGAGCTTGTGGCTAAGGAACATCACCGGATGCTCTTCCCCCTGCCCGTTTACCTGGCTGAGCACAGCACCCAGGCCAAACACACTGGCGCCCGTTTGGACTACAAACCGCCAGGTGAAGTCCGGGGCCTGCAGAACTGTGGAACAGGCCAGGGCAGCTTTCAGCGCCGTGTAGGACCGCTTACAGTCAGCAGTCCAGTCGACTGTCTGCGGTAGCTTCTTTTTCGTGAGGTCCGTTAGGGGCTTAGCAAGGGCACTATAGTTGGGAACAAACTTCCTATAGTACCCTGCCATGCCCAAGAAGGACATCACCTGCTTCTTGGTTTTGGGGGAGGGCCAGGAGGTCATAGCATCAACCTTCCCGGGCTCGGGCTTCAGAGTTCCACCACCCACTCGGTGTCCGAGGTACTGCACCTTGGTCATGCCTACCTGACACTTTGTTGGCTTGATAGTCAACCCAGTGCCCTGGACCTGCCAGAGCACCTGCTCCAGGTGCGCCAGGTGTTCCTCCCAGGTGGGACTGAAGACGGCAATGTCTTCCATGTAAACAACCTGCGAACCCATCCAGTCCCTCGAGCAGTCGGTTGACTAATCGCTGGATAGTGGCTGGTGCGTTCCTCATGCCAAAGGGCATGACAAGGGATTCATACAGCCCGAAAGGTGTAATGAAGGCGGACCTCTCCTGGGCCTCCTGAGACAGAGGAATCTGCGAGTATCCTTGACTCAGATCCATAATTGTCAAGTACCAGGCCTCGGCTAAGCAATCCAGCAGCTCATCGATGCGTGCCATCGGGTACACATCGGGAGCTGTGTTGGCATTTAGCCTCCTGTAGTTCACGCAGAACTGGGTGGTCCGGTCCTTTTTCGGGACCAGGACTACAGGCGAGGCCCATGCACTTTTTGACCTTTGGATCACCCCCAGGCACAACATCTCATCTATCTCCGCCTTCATGTCTTTCTGCACCTCTAGAGAGACATGGTAAGCGGGTTAACGGACTGGGAGGCGACTCCCTGTGTCCACCTGGTGGACAGTTAGCTGCGTCCTCCCTGGTACACCCGTGAAGAGGGTCAAGTAAGGTTGGAACACCTCTCACAGCTGGGACTTCTAGTTCGTGGATAGCTGCGGGTTGAATTCCGCGTCCTCAATAGACCCCCTGTCCCGGGCGGAGGCCAGTAAGTCCACCAGGACTTCTGTCTCACCTTCTTCGGGGACGCTACAAACAGGAAGGACACAGGCCTCCCGGTCATGATGAGCTTTCATCATGTTGACATGGAAGACCTTCTGCCTCTTCCTGGCATTGTCAATGGTGACCACGTAGTTTACATCATTGAGGCGCTGGCATATGGGGTATGGGCCTTCCCAGGCCGCCTGAAGCTTGTTCTGGGTCATGGGGACTAAGACCCACACCTTCTGACCCACTTCGTACACCCGCTCCTGGGCGTTCCGGTCGTATCACAGCTTCTGGCTGGCCTGGGCCTGCACCATATTCTCATGCACCAGCTTTGTCATTGCCTGCATTTTGTCACGGAGCCGCATGACATACTCTATGATGGACACTTCGGGAGTGTTCAGTTCCCCTTCCCAGGATTCTCTTACCAGACCAAGGGGCCCCCGGACTCGTCTGCCATACAGGAGCTCGAAGGGGGAGAACCTCGTTGAGGCCTGTGGAACCCGTTGAGGCCTGTGGTACCTCTCTGTAAGCAAAGAGCAGGTATGGGAGGTACCGCTCCCAGTTGCGCCAATGGGACTCAACCAGCATCTTAAGCATCTGCTTAAGGGTACCATTGAATCGTTCACACAAACCATTGGTCTGTGGGTGATACGAACTTGATACCAGGTGCTGCACCTGCATTTTCTTACGGAGAGCTTCCATTAAACGAGACATGAACTGAGTCCCCTGGTCTGTGAGCATCTCCCTTGGAAATCCTACCCATGAAAAAATGGCCTGCAGGGCATCCGCCACCTTATCGGCTCGAATGGAGGATAGAGCTACTGCCTCCGGGTAGCATAGTCTACCACACAAAGGATGAACTGCTTTCCAGAGATGCTGGGGATGGCAAGCGGGCCAATGATGTCCACAGCAATCCTTTGGAACGGCTCCTCTATCATGGGCAAAGGGGTAAGGGGAGCCTTGGGGGCATGCTTCGACTTCCCCACTCTTTGGCACGTGATACAGGAGCGGCAGTAGTTGGCAATGTCTGTCCCCATTTGGGGCCAATAGAATTGGTGCAACAGCCAGACCTTGGTTTTGCGGCCCCCCAAGTGTCCAGCTAGTGGAATCTCATGGGCAACCCGCAACAACTGCTCCCTAAACTGATAGGGCATGACCAGCTGTCTCTCCCTCATCCACTCCTGTTGAGGTTTAGAGGGGACCGTTTCTCGGTACAACATCCCCTTATCGGATTCGGAGATGGGCTTCTCCGCGAGGTCCCTTAACGCCTCTAGGCTGGCATCTGTGCGCAGAGCCGCCTGTAACTCCTGGCTGGAGGTAGCCGGAAGCGAAGTTAAGGCCCCAACCTCGCTGGAACTGTCTGGGACCGGCTCTGGGTCCTCAGCCAGTGTTATGCACACGCCCGGGCTAAGCGGCGTGTGCGTGTGATTGGTAGTGATTCCACTGGACCGTGCCGGAGAGTGAATGCCTGGAGGGGCGTGACTAAGTATTCACCCGATCCGACCAGGGTCGCACGACGGCATACGACGCCAGTGCACCAAGGAGGAACCGAGCAGAGGGACCAGGTGCTACTCCAGGACAGACCCCGGACACGGCTGTTGACCCACACAGGGGAATACAGGAACAGGCTGGTAGGCTGGCACACAGACTGGTGGGTATAGGCAGGCACGACTGGTATGCAGGCAGGCGGGTATGCAGGCAGGGGGGTAAAGGCAAGCACAGCTAGAGTGCAGACAGGGAGGCACTAGCAGGTAGGAACACAGGCGGGATAGGACCCAGTACACACTGGGACTCAGGAATAATACAGGCAGAGGGGTACAGGCAAGCACGGCTAGAGTGCAGACAAGGCAGAGCAGGGAGGACAGGGCTCTGTTCACACGGAACAGACAGGAAGGGAAAGACAGAGCCAGACACCCACAGGGTACTTGCAGTGAAGTAGCGAGTGGACCACAAACTCACAAACGGGAGTACAGAGACAACTGGCAGGAGTTAGGTACGAGTTCAGACTCTGCAGAAAAAGGAAGGGAACGGACATAGAGGCAAAACAGGTAAAGGATAGGAGAGAGTTCAGACTGGAACTGAGTGTACGGAGGAGACCGACACTGCAGCGGGATACAGGAGCGGGTCTGGGAATACGGCCCCCAGAGAGGCAGGACGAACAGGCAAGGAGCGTGTTCAGACAGGACAGACAAGATACAGGAGCGGGTCTAGGTAATCGGCCCCTAGAAGGCGGGAGGAACAGGCTAGGAGCGTGTTCAGACAGGACAGACAAGAGAACACAGAAAGGACTCAGTTCAGACACGGGAACTAATACCGAAAAGCAGGAGACATACAGGACTCAGTTCAGACACGGGAGCTGATACCGCAAAGCAGGAGACATACAGGACTCAGTTCAGACACGGGAGCTGATACCGCAAAGCAGGAGACATACAGGACACAGTTCAGACACGGGAACTGATACAAAAAGCAGGAGACAAGAGACGGGACCTGGCACCTTCAGAGTGCAAGCACACACTGAAGGAAACACTATGCTCAGGCAGGGATAGAAGGGAGCTGCTGAGCTATATACCAAGTGACAGACAGCAATAGGCTGAGGACGCACAAGGGGTGTGACCCACAGCAGGTACAAAAGGCAGGAAGTGATCGGGCGCCGCCCTTAAGCAGCAGAAACAGACACAAACAGACAGCATGGAGGGAAGCCAGAGAGACATTCTGGACAGGAGATCAAGTGCGCCCTCTTGCACAGTGGGAGATGGACCACCATGCAAGGACGCCGCCAGGTATGTTACAGCCAGTTCCGTTGTCCCACCATGGGATGAGGGCCCAGAAGGCAGCGCATCGCGTGCATTCTGGGTACTCATACTCCGGATGACAGCGGCTATGAAGGCCATCTCCCCAGAGGACAACAACCCCTTACCATCAGCCTGACAGGCTGGAGGCACCATCTCCCCACCATCCCCCAATATCTCAGGAGCTGTGCCAGTCATGGGGCAGTTGCTACCGGCCAAGTCACCATCCGTCGTGACACTGGTTGACGGCACGGGACCACTGGCTTCAAGGTCCCCGTGCCTGCTCCCATCGCCCTTAGCACTCATGCTGGCTCCTTCTTGGGGGTCCTCAGCAACGTCACCCCGCAGGGTGACATGGCTGAGCACTCCGTTACCACAATACATATCATTATGCATTATATTAGTTTTCTTATCATTGGCATTTTCATCACAGATGTTATTGACAGTGGCATTATATGACATATCAGATCTGGGAGGGTTGTCAGGAACATATTGGGCAATCAACCATCCCAGATCAGTCCCCAATAAAACATTCGTTGGGAAGTTCTCAGACACCCCAACTTCCCGCAACCCCCTCCCCGCACCCCAGTCTAGGAAAACCCGGGCCATGGGCAAAGGACAGTGAACACCCCCAATCCCGGTGACAGCCAGGATTTTCCCTGGGATAAGGTCTTCAGCGGACACCAACTCAGGGCGGAGGAGGGTCCGTTTGGTTCCGATGTCCTTGAGCCCCATAGTGACTTTATCACCCACGGTGACTGATTGCAAATTGTCACAGACCCCCCCAACCGCCCCACCCACAAAAAGAACTGCTGAGCAGGCCCTGGGGCCTTAGGTGTGGGGTTCTTCTGCCTCTGCGGGCAGGTGAGGCTGATGTGACCAGTCTTGTCACAGGTATAGCACTTAAGGGAGTCAGATGCGGGCCGGGTGCTGAAAGATGGGGCAGGACCCGCTGAGGGCCGGCTGGCTAGAACACTGGGGGTGGTTGTCGGCTTACCCCCTTTCCAGCTGGCGGCGGTTGACTTCCGTATCTCTGGTGTACGATTGGCCTCATAGGTATCCGCGATCTGGGCTGCTTTGGCGGCTTCATTCGGCTCCCGGTCAAGCACAAACTGTCGCACTTACACTGGGCAAAGATGAAGAAACTGGTCCTTCACCATCAGATCCTTCAGGTCCTCGAAGCTGGTGACTGACAGTCCTAGGATCCACTGCTCAAAGTTGGTTCTGAGCCTGTCTACCACATCACTGTAGGTGTCATGTGGTCCACGTTGGAGGGTTAGCTGGTACTTTTTTTATCAGGGCCTGCTTGATGGCCTCGTAGTCTCCATCTTGTTCCCGAGGGAGAGAAGCAAACACCTCCAGGGCTTTTCCTCTGAGCGCGGGAGTCAAGTACCTTGCCCACTGGTCCGTGGGCAGCTGATACTGCCTGCTGGTCTTTTCAAAGCCTCGCAGAAATGTTTCCAAGTCCCCATCCTTTTCCATTACAGGGAAATGCTCAGGATGGGGTTTAAAGCAGTTGGCAGTTGGACTCACGGGTCTGTGTGGAGGATGACTCCTTCTGAATCCGGGCTAGCTCCAGCTGGTGTTGTTGGTCAGCTTGTCGCTCCTCCCGGTCTGCTCGGGCCTGGTGCTCAGCAGCCTCTCGGTCAGCTTGTGCCTGTTGCTTGGCTTGCTCCTGGAATTTCAGGATCAGCTGCAGTCGTCCATCACGATCGTCTGCGGCGAGTTGCTCCAAGGCCATCTGCAGGTGCGGGTCCACACTACCCTGGGCTGAGGGTATGGCTGGCAATCACAGGTGGGACCCCTGCAGCAGCGCCATACGGGCCTTGGCTGGCCGCCCCATCATCAGGGCTCTGCTGTGGGACGGGCTCTGCAGCACCTTGCAACAGCTCAGCAATCATTTGGGCCTTGGTTTTGCCCGTGGGGTCAATCCGTCCTAGCTCACAGAGGGCAGTGATAGTGGCCTTTGCCTGCTAGTGATACCAGTACTCTCCACATGTAGCCATTATTGCCAAATAAAAGATAGGATAGAAAAACAAGAGAAGGGGAGGGGGTGCAACTGCCACACGTATAGTAATGTCCCAGATAAAAAAAAAGTCGGATTTCTTAAAACTTTGGCAGAATTATCACAAGAACCGTGCAAGTTTTCAGTGACAGGAATGATTGCTCAATCCAGCCACCGATGTTCTGTAATATCCCACTGCTTGCCACCAATTTGTCAGGGATTCCAACACAGTGACAACACCGGGGACATCACGCGATATCTCACCGTGCAGTCATGCTGTCAGTATTTTGTCCGGAGTCGCGAACACTCGATACAGACTACTCGCCGTGTAGGTATCGGTAAGCGACCAGTAAGCGTATGGCGTCACACCTCTGGGTTCCAAAGCCTGGAATCTCTAAAAATATGGCCCCCATTATCGTCAGATGTATGGAACTCACAATATTTCATATTTCATTTTGGAGTCGGCACGGCTAGAAATTTCTCTTAAACTCGCTTTGAAGCTTGGAAAGCAACTTTCCCAGTTACACGCGAATTAGTGCAACCCTGCCAGTAATTACCCCCCCGCATGTGCCAGGGACAAGATGCTTGCGTCTAAATGAAGTTATAACACTCCTTGGCTGGCCTTTGTTTGTGTAAGCTATTTCTCAGGCGTGTGTTAATTGGGGCTTTTGTTCTGAGCAGAAGGGGAATAAGGGAGAGGGGTGAATATCTATGTCAGGCCAATATGGAAGAACATTTTCCTGACATTAATATTCCCCTTACAGCGTCACTAAAATATTAGTAAATTAAGGGTTGAGGAAGGGGTGAAATTTTGAAAATATTCTTGAGTTGGAGGTGGCAGGAGGTGGTCGGGGTTTGGATGTTTTAACGAAAGGGCAGAATCAAAGGTTTCTCCAAGGCAGTGGACTTGTGATAAAAGTGTGATCATTTATAGTGACACATAGATATCTAAGGGGGTGAGGGAGACAGCGGGAAGATGATGAGTCTTGTTTTGTCCACATTAAGTATTAGAAATTGTGGTGAGAAGGAGGATATGGCTGATCAGACACTCTGGGATTTTGGACAGCAGAGAGATGATGGCTGGGCCAGGGAGATAGATCTGAGTATCATCAACGTATAGGTGGGAATGGAAGTCATAGGACTTTATGTGTTGTCCGAGGCCAAAGGTATAGATGGAGAAGAGTAGGGGTCCTAGGACAGAGCCTTGAGGGACACCGGCAGAGAGAGGGCGGGGTGAGGAAGTAGTATAGGGGTGGGAGATGCTAAGTGTGCAGTTGGTGCGGTATGAGGAGATCCAGGAGAATGTATCTGTTTTAGATTCATTATAAGATAACTTTATTCTCTGGGTCGTCACCATTACTACAGTACCAAATCTATGTTGTGTTTTTGTTTTACTACAGAAATTTCTGGAAAAATTGCTGTTCAATATTAAATATAGCGAGCCATAATCAGTGTAGTTGTGTCAGGAATTGTTTTGTTGATTCTTTTTGGTGGAATAGTTTTCATTGGTGCTATTAGGAGTCCACGTAAATTAAGATTTAGGAAACATCTACACTCTATGAAAACTGGAGAGGGTTGTTTGCGCCTTGCAGATCATAGACATAGGAATCCACTGACCCTACGGTACGGACATTTGAGTCTATAGAGATGTGATGCTAAAGTAATTCTAACAGTGGAGACTCTTACATGGATGTTCCATGGTGGTCTCTCTGAAGAGATTTCTTCTCTACATTGCATAAAATAATTACGTTTGCATCAGTGATAATGTTTATGTGATTGCTTACAGCATGCTATGGGTAAATGGAGCGGTTGTGGTGTCTTCCCATCAGGTCCGAGGAGCAACATTGATCACGTGAACGGCTGTAGGCCATGTGCAGTTTCCTGGTGTTCACAGCCTTATTTTTGCATCAGTCGCTGAGCGCAGCAGTTCAGTTCCCTTTAGTGAGTCGCATCATTTATATCTCTTGTTATTTTATTCAGGGCAATGAAGCGACGCGCCCCCGCCATTGTCACCGGTGAGGCATGCTGTCGGGTCCGCACCATTGTCACCGGTGAGGCATGCTGTCGAGTCCGCACCATTGTCACCGGTGAGGCATGCTGTCGGGTCCGCACCATTGTCACCGGTGAGGCATGCTGTCGGGTCCGCGCCATTGTCACCGGTGAGGCATGCTGTCGGGTCCGTGCCATTGTCACCGGGTGAGGCATGCTGTCGGGTCCGTGCCATTGTCACCGGGTGAGGCATGCTGTCGGGTCCGCGCCATTGTCACCGGTGAGGCATGCTGTCGGGTCCGCGCCATTGTCAACGGTGAGGCATGCTGTCGGGTCCGCGCCATTGTCACCGGTGAGGCATGCTGTCGGGTCCGCGCCATTGTCACCGGTGAGGCATGCTGTCGGGTCCGCGCCATTGTCACCGGTGAGGCATGCTGTCGGGTCTGCATCATTGTCACCGGTGAGGCATGCTGTCAGGCCAGCTGCATTGTCACCGGTGAGGCATGCTGTCAGGCCAGCTGCATTGTCACCGGTGAGGCATGCTGTCGGGTCTGCGTCATTGTCACCAGTGAGGCATGCGGTCGGGTCCGCGCCATTGTCACCGGTGAGGCATGCTGTCGGGTCCGCGCCATTGTCAGCGGTGAGGCATGCTGTCAGGCCAGCTGCATTGTCACCGGTGAGGCATGCTATCAGGCCAGCTGCATTGTCACCGGTGAGGCATGCTCAGGCCAGCTGCATTGTCACCGGTGAAGCATGCTCAGGCCAGCTGCATTGTCACCGGTGAGGCATGCTGTCGGGTCTGCGCCATTGTCACCGGTGAGGCATGCTGTCGGGTCTGCGTAATTGTCACCGATAAGGCATGCTGTCGGGTCCGCGCCATTGTCACCGGTGAGGCATGCTGTCGGGTCTGCATCATTGTCAGCGGTGAGGCATGCTGTCAGGCCAGCTGCATTGTCACCGGTGAGGCATGCTGTCAGGCCAGCTGCATTGTCACCGGTGAAGCATGCTCAGGCCAGCTGCATTGTCACCGGTGAGGCATGCTGTCGGGTCTGCGCCATTGTCACCGGTGAGGCATGCTGTCGGGTCTGCGTCATTGTCACCGATGAGGCATGCTGTCTGGGTCGCGCCATTGTCACCGGTGAGGCATGCTGTCGGGTCTGCATCATTGTCACCGGTGAGGCATGCTGTCGGGTCTGCGTCATTGTCAGCGGTGAGTCATGCTGTCAGGCCAGCTGCATTGTCACCGGTGAGGCATGCTGTCAGGCCAGCTGCATTGTCAGCGGTGAGGCATGCTGTCAGGCCAGCTGCATTGTCAGCGGTGAGGCATGCTGTCAGGCCAGCTGCATTGTCAGCGGTGAGGCATGCTGTCAGGCCAGCTGCATTGTCACCGGTGAGGCATGCTGTCAGGCCAGCTGCATTGTCACCGGTGAAGCATGCTCAGGCCAGCTGCATTGTCACCGGTGAGGCATGCTGTCGGGTCCGCTCCATTGTCACCGGTGAGGCATGCTGTCGGGTCTGCGTCATTGTCACCGATGAGGCATGCTGTCGGGTCCGCGCCATTGTCACCGGTGAGGCATGCTGTCGGGCCCCCGCCATTGTCACCGGTGAGGCATGCTGTCGGGTCCGCACCATTGTCACCGGTGAGGCATGCTGTCGAGTCCGCACCATTGTCACCGGTGAGGCATGCTGTCGGGTCCGCACCATTGTCACCGGTGAGGCATGCTGTCGGGTCTGCGCCATTGTCACCGGGTGAGGCATGCTGTCGGGTCCGTGCCATTGTCACCGGGTGAGGCATGCTGTCGGGTCCGTGCCATTGTCACCGGGTGAGGCATGCTGTCGGGTCCGTGCCATTGTCAACGGTGAGGCATGCTGTCGGGTCCGTGCCATTGTCAACGGTGAGGCATGCTGTCGGGTCCGTGCCATTGTCAACGGTGAGGCATGCTGTCGGGTCCGTGCCATTGTCACCGGTGAGGCATGCTGTCGGGTCCGCGCCATTGTCACCGGTGAGGCATGCTGTCGGGTCCGCGCCATTGTCACCGGTGAGGCATGCTGTCGGGTCCGCGCCATTGTCACCGGTGAGGCATGCTGTCGGGTCTGCATCATTGTCACCGGTGAGGCATGCTGTCAGGCCAGCTGCATTGTCACCGGTGAGGCATGCTGTCAGGCCAGCTGCATTGTCACCGGTGAGGCATGCTGTCGGGTCTGCGTCATTGTCACCGGTGAGGCATGCTGTCGGGTCCGCGCCATTGTCACCGGTGAGGCATGCTGTCGGGTCCGCGCCATTGTCAGCGGTGAGGCATGCTGTCAGGCCAGCTGCATTGTCACCGGTGAGGCATGCTGTCAGGCCAGCTGCATTGTCACCGGTGAGGCATGCTCAGGCCAGCTGCATTGTCACCGGTGAAGCATGCTCAGGCCAGCTGCATTGTCAACGGTGAGGCATGCTGTCGGGTCTGCGCCATTGTCACCGGTGAGGCATGCTGTCGGGTCTGCGTCATTGTCACCGATGAGGCATGCTGTCGGGTCCGCGCCATTGTCACCGGTGAGGCATGCTGTCGGGTCTGCATCATTGTCAGCGGTGAGGCATGCTGTCAGGCCAGCTGCATTGTCACCGGTGAGGCATGCTGTCAGGCCAGCTGCATTGTCACCGGTGAAGCATGCTCAGGCCAGCTGCATTGTCACCGGTGAGGCATGCTGTCGGGTCTGCGCCATTGTCACCGGTGAGGCATGCTGTCGGGTCTGCGTCATTGTCACCGATGAGGCATGCTGTCGGGTCCGCGCCATTGTCACCGGTGAGGCATGCTGTCGGGTCTGCGTCATTGTCACCGGTGAGGCATGCTGTCGGGTCTGCGTCATTGTCAGCGGTGAGGCATGCTGTCAGGCCAGCTGCATTGTCACCGGTGTGGCATGCTGTCAGGACAGCTGCATTGTCACCGGTGAGGCATGCTGTCAGGCCAGCTGCATTGTCACCGGTGAGGCATGCTGTCAGGCCAGCTGCATTGTCACCGGTGAGGCATGCTGTCAGGCCAGCTGCATTGTCAGCGGTGAGGCATGCTGTCAGGCCAGCTGCATTGTCACCGGTGAGGCATGCTGTCAGGCCAGCTGCAATGTCACCGGTGAGGCATGCTCAGGCCAGCTGCATTGTCACCGGTGAGGCATGCTGTCGGGTCCGCGCCATTGTCACCGGTGAGGCATGCTGTCGGGTCCGCGCCATTGTCACCGGTGAGGCATGCTGTCGGGTCCGCGCCATTGTCACCGGTGAGGCATGCTGTCGGGTCTGCGTCATTGTCACCGGTGAGGCATGCTGTCGGGTCTGCGTCATTGTCAGCGGTGAGGCATGCTGTCAGGCCAGCTGCATTGTCACCGGTGAGGCATGCTGTCAGGCCAGCTGCATTGTCACCGGTGAGGCATGCTGTCAGGCCAGCTGCATTGTCACCGGTGAGGCATGCTGTCAGGCCAGCTGCAGTCACCGGTGAGGCATGCTGTCGGGTCTGCGTCATTGTCACCGGTGAGGCATGCTGTCGGGTCCGCGCCATTGTCACCGGTGAGGCATGCTGTCGGGTCCGCGCCATTGTCACTGGTGAGGCATGCTGTCGGGTCCGCGCCATTGTCACCGGTGAGGCATGCTGTCAGGCCAGCTGCATTGTCACCGGTGAGGCATGCTGTCAAGCCAGCTGCATTGTCACCGGTGAGGCATGCTGTCAGGCCAGCTGCATTGTCACCGGTGAGGCATGCTGTCGGGTCTGCGTCATTGTCACCAGTGAGGCATGCTGTTGGGTTCGCGCCATTGTCACCAGTGAGGCATGCTGTCGGGTCTGCGTCATTGTCACCGGTGAGGCATGCTGTCGGGTCCGAGCCATTGTCACCGGTGAGGCATGCTGTCAGGCCAGCTGCATTGTCACCGGTGAGGCATGCTGTCAGGCCAGCTGCATTGTCACCGGTGAGGCATGCTGTCAGGCCAGCTGCATTGTCACCGGTGAGGCATGCTGTCAGGCCAGCTGCATTGTCACCGGTGAGGCATGCTGTCAGGCCAGCTGCATTGTCACCGGTGAGGCATGCTGTCAGGCCAGCTGCATTGTCACCGGTGAGGCATGCTGTCAGGCCAGCTGCATTGTCACCGGTGAGGCATGCTGTCGGGTCCGCGCCATTGTCACCGGTGAGGCATGCTGTCGGGTCCGCGCCATTGTCACCGGTGAGGCATGCTGTCGGGTCCGCGCCATTGTCACCGGTGAGGCATGCTGTCGGGTCCGCGCCATTGTCACCGGTGAGGCATGCTGTCAGGCCAGCTGCATTGTCACCGGTGAGGCATGCTGTCAGGCCAGCTGCATTGTCACCGGTGAGGCATGCTGTCAGGCCAGCTGCATTGTCACTGGTGAGGCATACAGTTAGTCCAGCTGCATTGTCACCGGTGAGGCATGCTGTCGGGTCCGCGCCATTGTCACCGGTGAGGCATGCTGTCAGGTCTGCGTCATTGTCACCGGTGAGGCATGCTGTCAGGCCAGCTGTATTGTCACTGGTGAGGCATGCTGTTGGGTCCGCGTCATTGTCACCGGTGAGGCATGCTGTCGGGTCCGCGCTATTTCACCAGTGAGGCATGCTGTAGGGTCCGCGCCATTGTCACCGGTAAGGCATGCTGTCAGGCCAGCTGCATTGTCACCGTTGAGGCATGCTGTCGGGTCCGCGCCATTGTCAGCGGTGAGGCATGCTGTCAGACCAGCTGCATTGTCACCGGTGAGGCATGCTGTCAGGCCAGCTGCATTGTCACCGGTGAGGCATGCTCAGGCCAGCTGCATTGTCACCTGTGAAGCATGCTCAGGCCAGCTGCATTGTCACCGGTGAGGCATGCTGTCGGGTCTGCGCCATTGTCACCGGTGAGGCATGCTGTCGGGTCTGCGTCATTGTCACCGATGAGGCATGCTGTCGGGTCCGCGCCATTGTCACCGGTGAGGCATGTTGTCGGGTCTGCATCATTGTCAGCGGTGAGGCATGCTGTCAGGCCAGCTGCATTGTCACCGGTGAGGCATGCTGTCAGGCCAGCTGCATTGTCACCGGTGAAGCATGCTCAGGCCAGCTGCATTGTCACCGGTGAGGCATGCTGTCGGGTCTGCGCCATTGTCACCGGTGAGGCATGCTGTCGGGTCTGCGTCATTGTCACCGATGAGGCATGCTGTCGGGTCCGCGCCATTGTCACCGGTGAGGCATGCTGTCGGGTCTGCATCATTGTCACCGGTGAGGCATGCTGTCGGGTCTGCGTCATTGTCAGCGGTGAGGCATGCTGTCGGGTCTGCGTCATTGTCAGCGGTGAGGCATGCTGTCAGGCCAGCTGCATTGTCACCGGTGAGGCATGCTGTCAGGCCAGCTGCATTGTCACCGGTGAGGCATGCTGTCAGGCCAGCTGCATTGTCAGCGGTGAGGCATGCTGTCAGGCCAGCTGCATTGTCACCGGTGAGGCATGCTGTCAGGCCAGCTGCATTGTCACCGGTGAGGCATGCTGTTAGGCCAGCTGCATTGTCACCGGTGTAGCATGCTCAGGCCAGCTGCATTGTCACCGGTGAGGCATGCTGTCGGGTCCGCGCCATTGTCACCGGTGAGGCATGCTGTCGGGTCTGCGTCATTGTCACCGATGAGGCATGCTGTCGGGTCCGCGCCATTGTCACCGGTGAGGCATGCTGTCGGGTCTGCATCATTGTCACCGGTGAGGCATGCTGTCGGGTCTGCGTCATTGTCAGCGGTGAGGCATGCTGTCAGGCCAGCTGCATTGTCACCGGTGAGGCATGCTGTCAGGCCAGCTGCATTGTCACCGGTGAGGCATGCTGTCAGGCCAGCTGCATTGTCACCGGTGAGGCATGCTGTCAGGCCAGCTGCATTGTCACCGGTGAGGCATGCTGTCAGGCCAGCTGCATTGTCACCGGTGAGGCATGCTGTCGGGTCTGCGTCATTGTCACCAGTGAGGCATGCTGTCGGGTCCGCGCCATTGTCACCGGTGAGGCATGCTGTCGGGTCCGCGCCATTGTCACTGGTGAGGCATGCTGTCGGGTCCGCACCATTGTCACCGGTGAGGCATGCTGTCAGGCCAGCTGCATTGTCACCGGTGAGGCATGCTGTCAGGCCAGCTGCATTGTCACTGGTGAGGCATGCTGTTGGGTCCGCGTCATTGTCAGTGGTGAGGCATGCTGTCAGGCCAGCTGCATTGTCACCGGTGAGGCATGCTGTCAGGCCAGCTGCATTGTCACCAGTGAAGCATGCTCAGGCCAGCTGCATTGTCACCGGTGAGGCATGCTGTCGGGTCTGCGTCATTGTCACCAGTGAGGCATGCTGTCGGGTCTGCGTCATTGTCACCAGTGAGGCATGCTGTCGGGTCCGCGCCATTGTCACCGGTGAGGCATGCTGTCGGGTCCGCGCCATTGTCACTGGTGAGGCATGCTGTCGGGTCCGCGCCATTGTCACCGGTGAGGCATGCTGTCAGGCCAGCTGCATTGTCACCGGTGAGACATGCTGTCAGGCCAGCTGCATTGTCACCGGTGAGGCATGCTGTCAGGCCAGCTGCATTGTCACCGGTGAGGCATGCTGTCGGGTCCGCGCCATTGTCACTGGTGAGGCATGCTGTCGGGTCCACGTCATTGTCAGTGGTGAGGCATGCTGTCAGGCCAGCTGCATTGTCACCGGTGAGGCATGCTGTCAGGCCAGCTGCATTGTCACCGGTGAAGCATGCTCAGGCCAGCTGCATTGTCACCGGTGAGGCATGCTGTCGGGTCTGCGTCATTGTCACCAGTGAGGCATGCTGTTGGGTTCGCGCCATTGTCACCAGTGAGGCATGCTGTCGGGTCTGCGTCATTGTCACCGGTGAGGCATGCTGTCGGGTCCGAGCCATTGTCACCGGTGAGGCATGCTGTCAGGCCAGCTGCATTGTCACCGGTGAGGCATGCTGTCAGGCCAGCTGCATTGTCACCGGTGAGGCATGCTGTCAGGCCAGCTGCATTGTCACCGGTGAGGCATGCTGTCAGGCCAGCTGCATTGTCACCGGTGAGGCATGCTGTCAGGCCAGCTGCATTGTCACCGGTGAGGCATGCTGTCAGGCCAGCTGCATTGTCACCGGTGAGGCATGCTGTCAGGCCAGCTGCATTGTCACCGGTGAGGCATGCTGTCAGGCCAGCTGCATTGTCACCGGTGAGGCATGCTGTCGTGTCTGCGCCATTGTCACCGGTGAGGCATGCTGTCGGGTCCGCGCCATTGTCACCGGTGAGGCATGCTGTCGGGTCCGCGCCATTGTCACCGGTGAGGCATGCTGTCGGGTCCGCGCCATTGTCACCGGTGAGGCATGCTGTCAGGCCAGCTGCATTGTCACCGGTGAGGCATGCTGTCAGGCCAGCTGCATTGTCACCGGTGAGGCATGCTGTCAGGCCAGCTGCATTGTCACTGGTGAGGCATACAGTTAGTCCAGCTGCATTGTCACCGGTGAGGCATGCTGTCGGGTCCGCGCCATTGTCACCGGTGAGGCATGCTGTCAGGTCTGCGTCATTGTCACCGGTGAGGCATGCTGTCAGGCCAGCTGTATTGTCACTGGTAAGGCATGCTGTTGGGTCCGCGTCATTGTCACCGGTGAGGCATGCTGTCGGGTCCGCGCTATTTCACCAGTGAGGCATGCTGTCGGGTCCGCGCCATTGTCACCGGTAAGGCATGCTGTCAGGCCAGCTGCATTGTCACCGTTGAGGCATGCTGTCGGGTCCGCGCCACTGTCAGCGGTGAGGCATGCTGTCAGACCAGCTGCATTGTCACCGGTGAGGCATGCTGTCAGGCCAGCTGCATTGTCACCGGTGAGGCATGCTCAGGCCAGCTGCATTGTCACCGGTGAAGCATGCTCAGGCCAGCTGCATTGTCACCGGTGAGGCATGCTGTCGGGTCTGCGCCATTGTCACCGGTGAGGCATGCTGTCGGGTCTGCGTCATTGTCACCGATGAGGCATGCTGTCGGGTCCGCGCCATTGTCACCGGTGAGGCATGTTGTCGGGTCTGCATCATTGTCAGCGGTGAGGCATGCTGTCAGGCCAGCTGCATTGTCACCGGTGAGGCATGCTGTCAGGCCAGCTGCATTGTCACCGGTGAAGCATGCTCAGGCCAGCTGCATTGTCACCGGTGAGGCATGCTGTCGGGTCTGCGCCATTGTCACCGGTGAGGCATGCTGTCGGGTCTGCATCATTGTCACCGATGAGGCATGCTGTCGGGTCCGCGCCATTGTCACCGGTGAGGCATGCTGTCGGGTCTGCATCATTGTCACCGGTGAGGCATGCTGTCGGGTCTGCGTCATTGTCAGCGGTGAGGCATGCTGTCAGGCCAGCTGCATTTTCACCGGTGAGGCATGCTCAGGCCAGCTGCATTGTCACCGGTGAGGCATGCTGTCAGGCCAGCTGCATTGTCAGCGGTGAGGCATGCTGTCAGGCCAGCTGCATTGTCACCGGTGAGGCATGCTGTCAGGCCAGCTGCATTGTCACCGGTGAAGCATGCTCAGGCCAGCTGCATTGTCACCGGTGAGGCATGCTGTCGGGTCCGCGCCATTGTCACCGGTGAGGCATGCTGTCGGGTCTGCGTCATTGTCACCGATGAGGCATGCTGTCGGGTCCGCGCCATTGTCACCGGTGAGGCATGCTGTCGGGTCTGCATCATTGTCACCGGTGAGGCATGCTGTCGGGTCTGCGTCATTGTCAGCGGTGAGGCATGCTGTCAGGCCAGCTGCATTGTCACCGGTGAGGCATGCTGTCAGGCCAGCTGCATTGTCACCGGTGAGGCATGCTGTCAGGCCAGCTGCATTGTCACCGGTGAGGCATGCTGTCAGGCCAGCTGCATTGTCACCGGTGAGGCATGCTGTCAGGCCAGCTGCATTGTCACCGGTGAGGCATGCTGTCGGGTCTGCGTCATTGTCACCAGTGAGGCATGCTGTCGGGTCCGCGCCATTGTCACCGGTGAGGCATGCTGTCGGGTCCGCGCCATTGTCACTGGTGAGGCATGCTGTCGGGTCCACGCCATTGTCACCGGTGAGGCATGCTGTCAGGCCAGCTGCATTGTCACCGGTGAGGCATGCTGTCAAGCCAGCTGCATTGTCACCGGTGAGGCATGCTGTCAGGCCAGCTGCATTGTCACCGGTGAGGCATGCTGTCGGGTCCGCGCCATTGTCACTGGTGAGGCATGCTGTCGGGTCCGCGCCATTGTCACTGGTGAGGCATGCTGTCGGGTCCGCGTCATTGTCAGTGGTGAGGCATGCTGTCAGGCCAGCTGCATTGTCACCGGTGAGGCATGCTGTCGGGTCCACGCCATTGTCACCGGTGAGGCATGCTGTCGGGTCCGCGCCATTGTCACCGGTGAGGGATGCTGTCTGGTCCGCGCCATTGTCACCGGTGAGGCATGCTGTCGGGTCCGTGCCATTGTCACCGGTGAGGCATGCTATCCGGCCAGTGTTCTCACCTTTTACTAGCGCAGCACACACATCCCTGACATAATAGCTCTGTGGTGAGCTGGGCCTCTCCGTCTAACAAATTGCAGCAGCCAACAGCAGAAAGCAGATTTTTCTTGGTTCTCCGCCATTGCAGTGATATCAAGTGTTTCTCATAGCCTGCAATGTAATCATTATAAGGAATTTGCTGCAGGACATTCCCTGTCAGGAGAGGTAGAGCCCTGTTTGGTGGTATTGTGTCTTCACACTGGTAGACCTCTCCTGTGAGATGTCTGCAGCCACACACCCACATCTGACCCGTTCCATACCGGAATATGCGTGGGCATTGGTGTGGATGGTGATTTGATCCGTCTGACTTCCTATGACACGGAGAGCTGCAATCATTGACACCCAGCGAGCAGCTACTGATCTGCAGCTTGTGTTCATTTCTGTCCTGGGCGGTCGGCATCACACTTCTGCTTGCTATAAATATCCTGAGGACCGTGGTGTCACACACCATGTACAGGAAGTGGTTAGCGTTCTGCTGATGGGCCTGACGCGAGGAGTGATCATTGCGCTCACCATTGCATGCCATGTTGGGTTATGTATTAGGGAACCGTTTATGGCGCAGACTCTCTGGCTATGGAGCAGTAAAACTTCTCGGCCTACCAGGGTGTAATGAGGCCAATGTGAACAGATCTCTGAGCATTGACTCCACTAATGAGAGGTTACTGCAGAAATAGGGTGAAATCCATAAATCACAGGCTCGAGAGCTTCTGTTCATCTCAACCCCATCTCCTCTGTCTCTCAGTGTCTTCATTTAGGGCCTGTATTTAGTCTACAAGAACACAAAGCCTTTTCTTGTTTCTTATGGGTATGGTACGTAGGTCACTTCGTGGCCTACAACCAGAACTGCCCCGATGCCATGTACATGAAATCGGCTGAGCATCTAGGGGCCTGCCGACTCTTCCCGACAGATGTTTTCGAGGAGAGAAGCGTTGGCCACGGTAAATTTTGTCCTGCTCATGCATGGGTATGGAGAAGTTTGAAGAGATTGCCGTTCGTTATCTAGGGTGTATGGGCACCTTAGGGTATACAGTAGTGCCCAGCACTGAACCTCAGGGATACTAATTATAACCAGAGACAATGAATTTTTCCTCTCGACCATGCAGGTCTCAACCGTGGAATATAGCTCATTACTGCCTTATATCAGATCACAGAGTATCTTGGGGTCCCAGGGGATATATGGCTCAGTAACGGAAATGTATACATGTGTCCTGTACTATTGTCAGAAATCACTACAACCACAGAAATTTATTCACTGTATTATAAAAATGTACACACCATCCAGGAAACTGGCAATGGAGTCTCGTGGTGGTCCTATTAACATATGTAGTTCAATATCTGCTGGGAATGGAACACAAGTCTATTGGAAGACATCTGGGTATAGGTGCAGTATATATTACAGTCAGACAGCAATCTAAGAAAGGTCATTATAGCTCGGGGTCCGACAACTCATTACAATCCAAGTAATCCAAGGTCTGAGAAGAGTCACTACAGTCCAAGGTCCGAGAAGAGTCATTACGTTTCAAGGTCCTAAAAGAGTCATTACGTTTTAAGGTCCGAGAAGAGTCATTACGTTTTAAGGTCCGAGAAGAGTCATTACGTTTCAAGGTTCGAGAACAGTCATTAAAATCCAAGATTACAGTCATTACAATCCAAGGTCCGAGAACAGTCATTACAATCCAAGGTCCGAGAATACAGTGGGTCTTATCAGTTTAATTAAACACAGCTGGACTCCAATGAAGGAGTAGAACCATCTCAAGGAGGATCACACGGAAAAGGACAGCATGTGACTTAAATATGAGTGTCTGAGCAAAGGGTCTGAATACTTATGACCATGTGATATTTCAGTTTTTCTTTTTTAATAAATTTGCAAAAATTCCTACATTTCTGTGTTTTTCTGTCAAGATGGGGTGCAGATGGTACTTTAATGAGAAAAAAATAATGAACTTTTTAGAATTTACCTTAGGGTTAGGGTTAATGGCTGCAAACCCTAATGGCTGCAATGAAACAAAGAGTGAAAAATTTAAAGGGGTCTGAATACTTTCCGTACCCACTGTAGTCATTCCGTTTCAAGGGCTGAGAACAGTCATTCCGTTTCAAGGTCCGAGAACAGTCATTCCGTTTCAAGGTCCGAGAACAGTCATTACGTTCAAGGTTCGAGAAGAGTCATTACAATCAAGATTACAGTGTTTACAATCCAAGGTTCGAGAAGAGTCATTACAATCCAAGATTACAGTCATTACAATCCAAGGTCCGAGAACAGTCATTACAATCCAAGATTACAGTCATTACAATCCAAGGTCCGAGAACAGTCATTACAATCCAAGATTACAGTCATTACAATCCAAGGTCCGAGAGCTTAGTCATTACAATCCAAGGTCCGAGAACAGTCATTACAATCCAAGATTACAGTCATTACAATCCAAGGTCCGAGAACAGTCATTACAATACAAGAGCAGTCACTAGCAAAGGCTGTTCAGTGATGGGAACATCTGTGGATACAAGTTGTGAATCTCACAAGACAAGAGTTCTCAAAAGACATCTGGAGCTCTGCAAGTGGGAAGCAGAAGAAGCTAGTAGTGGATGTGGAATAACTCAGGGGGTGGACCCCAATGATCAGTGTTTTCATCCACAGGACAGATATCTTACCCTATTGTGTCCAAAACAGCAGCTTTTTAACAACCCCCTCCCTAGCTGTGGCTGCAACCTCAAAGAACATCATCATGTTGAGTCTGTTACTGATCATCGGAGCAAAGGCCACAACCTAAATTATATCCGAATATTCATAGCGTACACGAGCGTGCAGTGTTGTTATCACAATACCCCCAATTCCTCATAGATTATATCAGACACTTCCTTTTCTGAACGCTGCGGAGGTTGAACTGCTTTGGGTACTGATGCTGAGATGCTCGTCACATCGTCCACATCCTGATGGGTCACTGAACTTTGACATTTAGCAGGATGAGATATATTTGATGGTTTCCCAGGTTCAGGTGTATTGGATGTAGACTGTGATGGCTGAATATGCGGTTTGACCATCAAAGGCGGGGGTGGTGTGGACTGTGGTTTTGGTGGCAAGCGAGGCGTAGATTTTGGTTTAGTTTCCTTGTTCTCTATAGTCCCTGGTTTTAACACTTGACTATACATAGGCTCTGGGTTTCCATTGTTGTTATTGCTGTTTGGCTGGATGACATGAGCAGGCACAGATGCCTTCTCAGAGTTGTCTTCTTTCCCTGGAGGTTTTGGTAAAAGTTTTCCTTGAGGTTTCGGAGCAGGGATTGGTTTTGGACCAGGTTTGTTACGTGGTGGATTGTGTTTACCTGTAAAGTTTGGCACGGAGTAGTCATCAGAGTTGGGATTGTATGGGTACTCGTATCCCACCTTTTCATTACTAGCTTGCTTTTTCCAGGCTGCGGCCTCAGTTTGTACTTCTGAGTATAATTGAAGAGGACTGATTGGTTGTGCTATGCCCTCAGGCTCATCATATATATGCTCCTCACATCCTTTCCGCACTTTTGGAGGACCCATAGGATTTGCACTGACATTTACTCCCACAACTTCATATCCAACATGTTCATAGAGGTCTGAGTAGAGAGGAGAGGCAGCATTTCTCTCTTTGAGAAACCTCACATCTCTACCAGTCATGCTATCCACAGGATCTGAATACAGGGGATCAATATGAGGATTCACCCCCTTGACTAAATCTTTAGGCTCTGAGTAGACCATCAGGTGCTCGGGGTCTCCAGAATGACAGCTTAGAGACCGAGTGACTGGAGAGCGTGGGGGAGTGTTGGTCTTCCCTGGAGTTACTCCCAAAGATGTGTGGTCAAGCAAGTGCTGGGACTGAGTGGGTTTAGCCACAGGGAGATTTGGAAGAGCTCGGCCTTTAAGTGACTTCTCCTCCATGTCCTTTCTAGCCTGGATGTCAGAACCACCAGAGTCAGATCCCAGGGAGGTGTTATCTGCTTCAGTGTCCAGAGTCGGACAGCTGAGACGGTTTTCTGAACCTTGCTGAGCCCGGATGGAGCCTTCAACTTTCTGAAAAATCTCATGACCTTGTGATGTCTCAAAAGTAAAATTTCCAGGACCAGACTGGCATCTTCTGCCGGCTTCAAAAGAGAACATGACCTAAAAGAGGAATATAGAAAATCATGTTTATTGTGGAGAAGCGTCTATAGTAGTTCCATGCAAACCAACCTCTAGATTATGTCTGAGAGGTTCTTACAGTCCCACCACCTGTTACTGACGTCACTGATATAATGGGCAGTTAGGGTGGAAATTATTATTATGCTAAATAAAATCTTCAGAAATAAGTAGATGTGGAGCATCTGTGAATCACAAAAATATATTAAAAGAATGTCCAAGTGCATCCAACAAAAGCCGTCTTTTCACCGTACATGATATCATGTCTAAAAAGGAAGAAAGCTCATGTATGACATGAATAGGACAAAGGCTCCTTCCATCCCTACTTCCTTCCTTTACTTGTTTCTATTCATTCCCTCCACTTTTTCCTTCTTTTTTTCCTTTACTTGTTTCTATTTCTTCCTTTCACTCTTTCCTTCCTTTCCTTATTTCACTCATTTTCCATTCCTTCCTTCCCTTGTTTCTATTCCTTCCCTTGTTTCTATATCCTTCCCTTTTTCCTTCCCTTGTTTCTATTCCTTCCATTTTTCCTTCCCTTGTTTCGATTCCTTCCCTTTTTCCTTTACTGGTTTCTATTCCTTCCTTTCACTCTTTCCTTCCTTCCCTTGTTTCTATATCCTTCCCTTTTTCCTTCCCTTGTTTCTATATCCTTCCCTTGTTTCTATATCCTTCCCTTTTTCCTTCCCTTGTTTCTATTCCTTCCCTTTTTCCTTCCCTTGTTTCTATCCCTTCCCTTTTTCCTTCCCTTGTTTCGATCCCTTCCCTTTTTCCTTCCCTTGTTTCTATTTCTTCCTTTCACTCTTTCCTTCCTTTCCTTATTTGACTGATTTTCCATTCCTTCCCTTGTTTCTATTCCTTCCCTTGTTTCTATATCCTTCCCTTTTTCCTTCCCTTGTTTCTATTCCTTCCCTTTTTCCTTCCTTTGTTTCTATTCCTTCCCTTTTTCCTTTACTGGTTTCTATTCCTTCCTTTCACTCTTTCCTTCCTTCCCTTGTTTCTATCCCTTCCCTTTTTCCTTCCCTTGTTTCTATTCCTTCCCCTTTTCCTTCCCTTGTTTCTATTCCTTCCCTTTTTCCTTCCCTTGTTTCTATTCCTTCCCCTTTTCCTTCCCTTGTTTCTATTCCTTCCCTTTTCCTTCCCTTGTTTCTATTCCTTCCCTTTTCCTTCCCTTGTTTCTATTCCTTCCCTTTTCCTTCCCTTGTTTCTATTCCTTCCCCTTTTTCCTTCCCTTGTTTCTATTCCTTCCCTTTTTCCTTCCCTTGTTTCTATTCCTTCCCTTTTTCCTTCCCTTGTTTCTATTCCTTCCCCTTTTCCTTCCCTTGTTTCTATTCCTTCCCTTTTTCCTTCCCTTGTTTCTATTCCTTCCCTTTTTCCTTCCCTCCATCCCGTCCATTTCCTGCATTAACCCCTTGTGGCACAGCCTCCAGTGACGGCCTTCGCTCAGTTTTTGTGGCCATCTTCTGCTCATGGCTCCTGTCTGATGCGAGTTTCGCCCAATTTCACAACAGCTCCTTTCACCGATAGCAGATGTCATTACTCCAAACATTTTCCATTGGATTGAGATCAGGGTCATGGCTGCTGGTGTAAAGGAGAACACTTTACCTTCTAACCCATTCTTCTCCACTTATGGATGTGGCTTTGAGTCTCTTTCTTATTGTAGGACCCAAATTGTATTTTTCTTAGAATTGGGACAACATTTCACAGTAAAATCCTGATTTTATTGTTCCTATAACAGTCCAGACCTCCAGTCCCAGAAGCAGCAAAGAAGGTCTTCAACATTATAGATCCTCCACCATGTGTCATTATAGGCAGGGGAAACTTTTCTCTATAGGCTCCTCCCCCATATGTTAATGTAGGTGGGGGCACTTTTCTCTATAAGATTTTTTCTGATGTGTCACTGTAGGTGGATAGGTGGGGGCAACTTTTCTCTATGAGCTCCTCTGCTATATGTCACTGTAGGTAGTTGGCAATTTTCTTTATAGCATTTTCTATCATGTGTCATTGTACATTGGAGGATCTTATATAGAAAAGTGCCCCCTATGTGTACCCACTGTACATGGGTAGGTGGGGGACACTTATCTATGGGCTTCTCCACCAGGTGTCACTGAAAGTGAGGGCTCTTTTCTGTATAGGCTCCTCCACCATGTGTCACTGTAGTAGAAGGCACTTTTCTCTATAGGATCTGTAGGTAGAGGGCATTTTCCTTTATAGCAGTGTTTCCCAAACCCCATCCTCACAGCCCCCAACACATCATGTGTTCAGGATTTCCTTTGCCATGTTATCACTGTAGGTAGGGGATAGTTTTTCTAGGATCCTCTATAATGTGCCACTGTAGGTAGGATGCACTTTTCTCTATAGGTTCATTTGCCATATCACACTAAGTATGGGGCACTTTACTTTATAGGCTCCACCATGTGTCACTATAGGTATTGAGTACTATTCTCTATGAGATCTTCCACCATGTGTCACTGTATGTAGGGGGCACTATTCTCCATATGCTTCTCTACCATGTGTCACTGTAGGTAGGGGGTATTTCTCTCTATAGGCTCCTCTGCTATATGTCACTGTAAGTAGGGGTAACTTTCTCCATAGGATTCTCTGCCAAGTGTCACTGTAGGTGGGGGAACTTTTTTCTATAGGCTCCTCTGTTATATGTCACTGTAGGTATGGGGCAGTTTTCTCTTTGGGCTCCACCAACTGATGTCAATGTAAATATGGGACTCTTTACTCTATAAGCTCCTCCAACATCTGTCACTGTAGTTATTGAGCACTTTTCTCTATAGGATCCTTGGATATATGTTATTGTAGTTAGGGAGGTTTCCTGTATAGGCTCCTTCGCCATGTGTCAATGTAGGTTGGGACACTTTTCTCTATAGGCTCCTTGGCAATCAGTTACTTTAAGCAGGGGGGCATTTTTTTCTCTAGGCTCCTCCACCATGTGTCACTGTAGATAGGGGGCACTATTTTCTATGAGATCTACCTCCATGTGTCACTGTAGGTAGGTGGCACTTTTCTCCATAAGCTTCTCCGCCATGTGTCACTGTAGGTATGGGATATTCTTCTTTATAGGATCTTTCATCATGTTTCACTGTAAGTAGGGGGCACTTTTCTCTTTGGGCTCCACCAACAGGTATCAATGTAGAGCTCTATAAGATCCTCCAACATCTGTCACTGTAGTTATGGAGCACTTTTCTCTATTGGATCCTCGGATATATGTCATAGTAGTTAGGGATGAGGTTTCATCTATAGGCTCCTTCACCATGTGTCACTGTAGGTATGGAGCACTTTTCTCCTTATGATCCTCCACCATGTGTCAAAGAAGGTGGGGTCACTTTTCTCTATAGGCTCCTTGGCCATATGTCACATTAGGCAGGGGGTACTTGTCTCTAAGATCATCTACAATGTGCCATTGTAGTTAGGGGGCACTTAGTTCTATAGCCTCTGCTATGCGTCACTGTAGGTAGGGGCACTACACTCTATAGAATCCTCTGCTTTGTATGCCTGTAGTTAGTGGGCCCTTTCCTCTATGGATCCTCTGCCATGTGTCACTGTAGGTAGGGGACACTTTTCTCTATAGACTCCTAAGCCATGTGTCAAGGTAGTTAAGGGGCACTTTTCACTATAGGCTCCTCCATGTTTCACTGTATGTAGTAGGCTCTTTTCTCTATTGGCTCCCCCACCATGTGTCACTGTATGTAGGAGAGGGCACTTTTTTATAGGTTCCTTTGTCATATGTCACTCTAGGTAGGGGACACTTTCCTCTAGAGGATCATCCAATGTGTCACTGCAGGTAGGGGGATCTTTTTTCTACAGCCTGGGTCCTCTGATACATATCACTGTATATAGGGGGGCACTTTTTTATAGGCTCCTTTTTCGTATGTCAAGGTAGGTAGAGGGCACTTTTCTCTATGGACTCCTTCACCATGTGCCAGGGTAGGAAGGGGGCACTTTTCTATAGGAACCTAGACAATGTGTAACTGTAGGTAGTGGGCTCTTTTCTCTATAGTCTCCTCCATTATTAGTGTTTGTAGGTAAGCACATTTTTTCTATAGGCTCCTTTGTCATCTATCACTATAGGTAGGGGGAACTTTCCTCTATAGGCTCCTCCATTATCTTTCACTGTAGGTAGTGGACACTTTTCTCTATAGCCTCCACCATGTGTTACTGTAGGTAGAAGGCAATTTTCTTTTTTGACTCATCCACCATGAGTCAGTGCACTTTTCTTTATAGGCTCCTCCGCTATATGTCACCATAGGTAGGGGCAATTTCCTCTATATCTGTTGATAACCTACCTGTATACATGTGTGAGAGGTTGTCAGCCCTGCCCCTTGGTGATGTCATCACGGATATTATGACATGAGACCACACCCCTTCTACTACAGCACTAACTCGTCATCTATTACTGCTGACCACCAGCCTGTATACCATATGTGAGAGGTTTCAGCCCCGCACCTTGTGACTGGCACCAGTGGATTCACACCATCACCTCACCACTCAGTTGGTTGGAGATGTGTAGATTTTCCACCGTCAGCAGAGCCCTTACCTTGTCTCGTCCGTACCTCCGCAGCAGCTTATAAGGCCAGGAGTACAGCGCTTCCTTGGTGCTCGGATCTTTTAGTATTAAGCAGTCAGTTTCCGTTCTCAAGAGATAAGCTCCGCGGAGTGAACATCGCTCCGCAGCTTCTGTCCTCTGCACCGTGACTCTGAATTCTGACACTGTAACGAGGTGACACAATCAGTCCAGGACCAAGATACAAAGATAAAGCATCAAACACTAATGAGCAAATCTATGGACATTTCAATTCCACTGCCCCACTCCATTATAGCAAGCACCACAAGACCTCCATTAGCCCTGAAAAGATGCATGTCACACCCTGAGGTCCCCCAGGACTGCATCCAATCCTTTTCATTTTTAACGCCCAGGACATGGTGACCTCAGCATAGCAATGATTTGTCAGCCGACAATATGCAGTGAATAGACCCACACCTGAGGTAGGACTGGCCATCACCATGACCAGAACTTCCAAAGTTGTGTCTAAGCCGACCATAGAGCAGATCTGCCCCCCGATCTCATTGGAAGGTCATAATCTCCACTTACTATCACTGATGTCAACACTTTCTTACCACTCCATCATGTTCCCAGGTCCGTCGACCAGACAGTTATCATCCCTGGCTATGCTGAGAGTTGTCTCAGTGTGGGAAATGTCTTCGGCTCCTTGCCCTCTACCCTTCTGATTCCCACCTCTAGATTAGTGCCATGTTGTCTGCCAGTGCCCCTACCACCCAGGCTGACAGTATCAGCTCTCAGCGACCCTAGAAATGGCTCAGCAATAAGATTATTCTGGTGCATGGTCTCGCTGTTCCACCTGCCCTGTGGTGGTGGCAATTGGGGTAATATTTGTGGGGTTGATGTCACCTTTGTATTGTCTGGTGACATCAACCCCACGGGTTAGTAATAGAGAGGCGTCTATAAGACGCCCCCATTACTAATCCTATAGTTATATTGTTAAATAAACACAAACACTCAAAATAAAGTCATTTATTTGAAATAAAACAACTGCTTTTACTTTTTTTATTTAAAAATAACAAACACTGTTACACTCACCTAACACCCGATCCCCGATGTAAGAAAGCAAAAATAAAAAGCAACATCCCTCACCTGTCCGAAGTTCTGTCCCACGCCGTAATCCAAGTCTGGGATAAATAGTTTTCAACCTGGACGGTGCCAAGAAGTAACCGACCCTGGCTGAAAACCCCTGAGGATTGAGCTGCCGCTGCTGCGAGCTCAGCCTCACTGACTAGTGGTGACGTCAGAGTTCACCGCCGCTCATGGAGGCTGTGTTCCCAGCCAGGGCAATGAACTGCGGTGACCTCTGTGAGATCACCACTAGCGGCCTGGCTGGGATCGCAGCCTTAATGACCAGCGGTGAACTCTGACATCACCACTAGTCAGTGAGGCTCAGCTCGCAGCAGCGGCAGCTGCAGCTCATTCCTCAGTGGTTTTCAGACGGGTGTAAAGGTGTCACAGGGGCTGTCATGTGCCTCTCCCCCTAAAGAGACTTTGTCTGAATTGTAATATAATGTAAACAATGTTTGTGTGTATCTTGCTTATAATACTGTGATTATTATATGGTGTATGGTTTACAACTACTTTGTATGCTTTGATACAGTATTATAAGATTAGGGTAAGGAATCAGGACTTATATGTGGAAAATAAGAATGGGAAATGCAGTAGGGGGCACTACAGTGTAAGAAGTAAGGTAATTAATGTATAGTTATTAGGTCGAGGGGTTTTCCCAGTTGGGAGGGGGAGTGAAGTTATAAATAGAAGGAGTACTTCCTGGTGTAGCCAGATAATGTTCAGCAGCATTAGTTGCAACATTTAAGTGAGCGCTGGAGAGGAGAGAACTGAGGAGAAGCAGATTAGGCCAGAAGCCTGAGAAAGTACAAGAAGCACGCTAAAGGGGAGGACATACAGTATGCGAAAAGCCATCACTTTGTTCAGTGGGAAATCCCAGCAAGACAGTTGGACAGTTAAAAAAGGAAACAGAGTCTGATGTTGTATGTGGAATGTAGTCCAAATCCAGAATCATGGAGCCAACAGTAGCTACAAAAGTGAGTGCATTCCACTACACTCATAGCACACTTTAGACAGGACACTTATTTTCTCTGTGGAGAGTCAGGGTGTGGGAGAACATCAGCAGCCCCTACCACCCTTTACCCCTCACAGAATTGGTGTAGTCAGCAGGATTTAGATTCCTCACATTCAGAAAGCGGAGGAACTCCCAGAAGATGGCGGCCGCTGTGAATTCTAAGATGGCGGATGATGGCGCAAAGGCTGTGTCATGGGTGTATCAGAGGTGACAGTCGCCCTGCAGTTGGTTGCAGGAGATCTCTACGTTTGGCATTACAGACATCTTCTTAGATGGGAGTCTGTCTCTAGGTCCTAGCGGTACCTCCCTCTGGTAATTAGCTCCCTGGCCTGGGTATATATATACCTGGTGTGTCTGAGAGGGAGGTGCCGGCAATATTCATTTCTACTTCTGAAGGCTTAGCAGGAGCAGTACTTCATCCTCTCTGGAGCTTGAGGCCGAGTTCGTATTTTTCTGGAGTCGTCTAAAGCTAAGCAATCCCCCTGTTTGTCTACCCTTCTTGTCTAGAGAGTTTAGTGGAGATGGACTAGAGCTCATCTCCTCCCTTCCCTAGCCTTAGCCATACGCCAGGGAAAGACAGGGCGAGGCATGCGATTGGTGAAGATCCAATATAGGGACAGTAGTTGAGACAGGGTGACACTAGACCAGGCAAGGAGGTCTCCACTTCCCCCTTTCCCTCTTCCCTCTCTGTTGCACTAAGTCTTTCCCTCACTTGGCGTGACAGGCTGGCGATAACTCCACCCATCGTGGGCGTCCTGACAGTAAAACGGTGCAAAAATCTGTCTGGTATGGGTGCTGGCCTGAGCCCAGGTTGTAGACCCCTGTGAGCAGTGCCCGCCCATCGTAGGCGCCGCGAAGGAAGATAAAACCCCGCCCGTTAATAATGTTCCCTAAACAGCAGGAGGAGATTAAAGCTGAATAGGTGGAGCTGCTGGAAGTGAGCCCACCCAGGGATGGGTGGGGCCAGGATGAAGTACCCCTAAGTTGAATAGGCCGGAGCCAGGTGTGCAGCCAAAGAAAGGGAGAGTGCAACCAGATGTCCGGATGGTAAATTACCTGTTTCCAGTGGAGCGGGATGTCAGCACTATGGCATCACCCTCCATGGAGAGCCTGGGTGGGCTGAGCGTAAGCGTAAACAACGGTTGGAGGACCGTACGGAGGCAGACGTATATTAGCGGTTGCGGCCTAGTGACGGCGGTGTGCAGCTGAGGCAAGACATCACAATTCAGTCGGTGAGTCTACCACAGCCCTGTCTCCCCAAGAACCTGCCCAGCATGTATGAGGAAGAGGAGGGGTGAACCCACAGGGGTAGTGGAGAAAGCAGCTCCAGTACCTCCTCTGCCACCAACAGCAAGGGGTCCAGCCAGATGGAGGCGACGGGCACCACTTTGCACGTGTGCCAGGGCCCAAGGTCGGCCACCCACGTGGGCAAGAGGGGAGTCAGTGAAATGTAGGTATAATACGACCAAGCTAAAATTATTATTATTAATATTATATATTATTATAGCGCCATTTATTCCATGGCGATTTACATGTGATAGGGGTATACATAGCAAAAACACTTACAATGATCTTTAACAAAACATGACGGCAACTGGTACAGGAAGAGCGAGGACCCTGCCCGCGAGGGCTCACAGTCTACAAGGGATGGGTGAGGATACAGTAGGTGAGGGCAGAGCTGGTCGTGTAGAGGTATGGTGGAGCGAGGACCCTGCCCGCGAGGGCTCACAATCTACAAGGGATGGGTGAGGATACAGTAGGTGAGGGCAGAGCTGGTCGTGCAGCGGTATGGTGGAGCGAGGACTCTGCCCGCGAGGGCTCACAGTCTACAGGGGACGTGTGAGGATACAGTAGGTGAGGGCAGAGCTGGTCGTGTAGAGGTATGGTGCAGCGAGGACCCTGCCCGCGAAGGCTCACAATCTACAAGGGATGGGTGAGGATACAGTAGGTGAGGGTAGAGCTGGTCGTGTAGAGGTATGGTGGAGCGAGGATCCTTCCCGCGAGGGCTCACAGTCTACAAGGGATGGGTGAGGATACAGTAGGTGAGGGCAGAGCTGGTCGTGTAGAGGTATGGTGGAGCGAGGACTCTGCCCGCAAGGGCTCACAGTCTACAGGGGACGTGTGAGGATACAGTAGGTGAGGGTAGAGCTGGTCGTGTAGAGGTATGGTGGAGCGAGGACCCTGCCCGCGAGGGCTCACAGTCTACAAGGGATGGGTGAGGATACAGTAGGTGAGGGTAGAGCTGGTCGTGCAGCGGTATGGTGCAGCGAGGACCCTGCCCGCGAAGGCTCACAATCTACAAGGGATGGGTGAGGATACAGTAGGTGAGGGTAGAGCTGGTCGTGTAGAGGTATGGTGGAGCGAGGACCCTGCCCGCGAGGGCTCACAATCTACAAGGGATGGGTGAGGATACAGTAAGTGAGGGTAGAGCTGGTCGTGTAGAGGTATGGTGGAGCGAGGACCCTGCCCGCGAGGGCTCACAATCTACAAGGGATGGGTGAGGATACAGTAGGTGAGGGCAGAGCTGGTCGTGCAGCGGTATGGTGGAGCGAGGATCCTTCCCGCGAGGGCTCACAGTCTACAAGGGATGGGTGAGGATACAGTAGGTGAGGGCAGAGCTGGTCGTGTAGAGGTATGGTGCAGCGAGGACCCTGCCCGCGAAGGCTCACAATCTACAAGGGATGAGTGAGGATACAGTAGGTGAGGATAGAGCTGGTCGTGTAGAGGTATGGTGGAGCGAGGACCCTGCTCGCGAGGGCTCACAGTCTACAAGGGATGGGTGAGGATACAGTAGGTGAGGGTAGAGCTGGTCGTGTAGAGGTATGGTGGAGCGAGGACCCTGCCCGCGAGGGCTCACAGTGTACAAGGGATGGGTGAGGATGCAGTAGGTGAGGGTAGAGCTGGTCGTGCAGCGGTATGGTGGAGCGAGGACCCTGCCCGCGAGGGATCACAGTCTACAAGGGATGGGTGAGGATACAGTAGGTGAGGGTAGAGCTAGTCGTGCAGCGGTATGGTGGAGCAATGGTTGCTGCAGGTTGTAGGCTTGTCGGAAGAGGTGGGTCTTCAGGTTCCTTTTGAAGGTTTCCACGGTAGGCGAGAGTCTGATATGTTGGGGTAGAGAGTTCCAGAGTAGGGGGGGAAGCACGGGAGAAATATTGTATGCGATAGTGGGAAGAGGAGATAAGAGGGGAGTAGAGAAGGAGATCTTGTGAGGATCGGAGGTTTGCGTGCAGGTATGTTGTCACGCAAGGTGTGGGAAAGACTTAGTGCAACCCAAAGGGAAAAGGGAGCCCAGACTCTAAGGAAAGGGGGGAAGTGGAGACCTCCTAGGTTGATCTAGCGTCACCCTGTCTCCCCTAACGTCCCTGTATTGGCTCTTCAACAATCGCCGCACGCGTGCCTCGCCCTGTCTTTCCCTGGCATATGGCTATGGCTAGGGAAGAGAGGAGATGAGCACTAGTCGATCTCCGCTAAACACTACAGACAACACGGGTACACCAACAGGGGGAAATTGCTTAGCTTTAGACCATTCCAGACAAATGCGCATATGTCCTCAAGCTCCAGAGAGGACAAAGTACTGCTCTTCCTAAAGCCTTCACAAGTAGTAATGAATATCGCCGGCACCTCCCTCTGAAACACAGCAAGTATTTATACACCCAGGCAGGGTGTTAATTAGCCAGAGGAAGGTAGCCGCTGGGTCCTAGAGACAGCCTCTAAGAACATGTCTGTAATGCCAAATGTAGAGATCTCCTGCAACCAACGGCAGGGCGACTGTCTGTCACTTCTGACTCACCCATGACATACAGTGGGTACGGAAAGTATTCAGACTCCTTTAAATTTTTCACTCTTTGATTCATTGCAGCCATTTGGTAAATTCTAAAAAGTTTATTTTTTTTTCTCATTATAGTACACTCTGCACCCCATCTTGACTGAAAAAAAACAGAAATGTAGAAATTTTTGCAAATTTATTAAAAAAGAAAAACTGAAATATCACATGGTCATAAGTATTCAGACCCTTTGCTCAGTATTGAGGAGAAGCCCCCTTTTGAGCTAGTGCAGCCATGAGTCTTCTTGGGAATGATGCAACAAGTTTTTCACACCTGGATTTGGGGATCCTCGGCCATTCTTCCTTGTAGATCCTCTCCAGTTCCGTCAGGTTAGATGGTAAACGTTGGTGGACAGCCATTTTCAGGTCTCTCCAGAGATGCTCAATTGGGTTTAGGTCAGGGCTCTGGCTGGGCCAGTCAAGAATGGTCACAGAGTTGTTCTGAAGACACTCCTTTGTTATTTTAGCTGTGTGCATAGGGTCATTGTCTTTTAGCTGTGTGCATAGGGTCATTGTCTTGTTGGAAGGTGAACCTTCAGCCAAGTCTGAGATCCAGAGCACTCTGGAAGAGGTTTTCATCCAGTATATCTCTGTACTTGGCCGCATTCATGTTTCCTTCAATTGCAACCAGTCGACCTTTCCCTGCAGCTGAAAAACACATCCATAGCATGATGCTGCCACCACGTTTCACTGTTGGGATTGTATTTGTCAGGTGATGATCAGTGCTTGGTTTTCTCCACACATACCGCTTAGAATTATCACCAAAAAATTCTATCTTCGTCTCATCAGACCAGAGAATCTTATTTCTCATAGTCTGGGAGTCCTTCATGTGCTCTTGAGCACACTCTATACGGGCTTTCATATGTCTTGCACTGAGGAGAGGCTTCCGTTGGGCCACTCTGCCATAAAGGCCTGACTGGTGGAGGGCTGCAGTGATAGTTGACTTTGTGGAACTTTCTCCCATCTCCCTACTGCATCTCTGGAGCTCCGCCACAGTGATCTTGGGGTTCTTCTTTACCTCTCTCACCAAGGCTCTTCTCCCATGATTGCTCAGTTTGGCTGGATGGCCAGGTCTAGGAAGACTTCTGGTGGGCCCAAACTTCTTCCATTTAAGGATTATGGAGGCCGCTGTGCTCTTAGGAACCTTGAGTAATGCAGAAATTCTTTTATAACCTCAGCCAGATCTGTGCCTTGCCACAATTCTGTCTCTGAGCTCCTTGGGCAGTTCCTTTGAGCTCATGATTCTCATTTGGTCTGACATCCACTGTGAGCTGTGAGGTCTTATATAGACAGGTGTGCGCCTTTCCAAATCAAGTCCTATCAGGTTAATTAAACACAGCTTGACTCCAATGAAGGAGTAGAACTATCTCAAGGAGGATCACAAGGAAAAGGACAGCATGTGACTTAAATATGAGTGTCTGAGCAAAGGGTCTGAATACTTATGACCATGTGAGATTTCAGTTTTTCTTTTTTAATAAATTTGCAAAAATTTCTACATTTCTGTTTTTTTCAGTCCAGATGGGGTGCAGAGTGGACTTTAATGAGAAAAAATGAACTTTTTAGAATTTACCAAATGACTGCAATGAAACAAAGAGTGAAAAATTTAAAGGGGTCTGAACACTTTCCGCACCCACTGTGTGTACCAGGAGACTAGGTCAGAGATATATGGAGGGGACAGGTTGTGGATGGCTTTGTACGCCATGGTTAGGGTTTTGAACTGGAGTCTCTGGGTAATGGGGAGCCAGTGAAGGGATTGACAGAGGGGAGAGGCCGGGGAATAGCGGGGGGACAGGTTGATTAGTCGGACAGCAGAGTTTAGGATAGATTGGAGGGGTGCGAGAGTGTTAGAGGGGAGGCCACAGAGCAGGAGGTTGCAGCAGTTGAGGCGGGAGATGATGAGGGCATGTACTAGTGTTTTTGCAGATTCATGGTTGAGGAACATGCGGATCTGGGAGATATTTTTGAGTTGGAGCCGGCAGGAAGTGGAAAGGGTTTGGATGTGTGGTTTGAAGGAGAGATCAGAGTCCAGGGTTACCCCAAGGCAGCGAGCTTGTGGGACTGGGGAGAGTGAACAGCCATTGACGATGATGGATAGGTCACATGGGGGGGGGGGGTTTGAAGCGCGCTGGGGTCCTGGGTTCAAATCCCACCAAGTACAACATCTGCAAGGAGTTTGTATGTTCTCCCCGTGTTTGCGTGGGTCTCCTTCGGTTTCCTTCCACATTTCAAGGACATACTGATAGGGAATTTAGATTGTGAGCCCCAATGGGGACAGTGCCCATAATGTCTGTAAAGCTCTGTGGAATTAATGGCGCTATATAAGTGAGGAAAGTAAAATAAATTAATAGATATATGGCTATGTCCACACGTTGCGTTTTTGCTGCATTTTTTATGGAAATTTTAACCTGTGTTTTACACTACCAGCAAAGGCTATGAGATTTCAGAAACATGCACACATTGGGTTTTTTTTCTGACTGAATTGGAAAATTGCTGCGTTTTTGAAACCTTCAGCATGTCACTTCTTTCATTGTTTTTGCAGCGTTTTTTCACCCATAGAAAGCAATGAATAAGTGTAAAAACGCAGCAAAAAACGCAGGAATCCAGTTTTGCTGCATTTTTTAGTCAAAAAAAGCAGGTACAGCAGGATGTGAAACCCATTTATTTTTGTGATTTTCCCCAAGTTTAAACCATAATGCTTTGCTCTCCTCACCTGTGAATGGCAGTAAGGATTAGTACAGTTTAATTAAATTAGTGATGTGTACGGCCGACCAAGGTGTGAAATTGAACAATACCTGATCAACTCAAGGACAGACCAAAGTGTGAAAGTAAACAGTGTCCTACAAACTCAATGCACTGCCAATGCCTTAGGTAAACTATTCCCTATTCACCTCCTGCTGCTGTTACACTTGTAATTTCATGAACTCAGGTGAACTTTTTTAGTTCAGAATAGTCGCTGTTTCTTCAGAAATAAAAATCTTTTTCCACTAAATAATTTGATCAAATTGTCCCTTTTTTTCCCAAATGGTTTCATGGTTTCACATGTGTCTTGCATTGGTGTCCTAACACCTTGTACTGTTCATGCTTCTGTGGTGGAAGCAAAGCTGAACTTGGGGATCCTGAAAAACGCAGCAAAACCTTTTTGTAAGCAGCTTTACTGCCAAGAAAAAAAACGCAACAAAAGCATAACGTGTGAACACAGCCTATAAGTGAGTAAAATAAGTAAATAGAGGATTTATTATATCTCATGATTGACGTTATCAATTCCTTCACCGTTAACACCCTCTTACCTTCCTCTCTAGAGAAGTAAATGCTGTTAACAGCCATCTCCAGGGATGTGGCCCCATCTGAGGCCTCTGAGCTCTTGTCCTGGGAACCATTGACCTTTCCCTAAGAGTAAACATGGAAGAATCAGTTCAATAACAGTGGAGAAAAAACATCCAACATCTGGCAAGACCCAAAGATATCACCTCTATTGAGCAGACACATTGGGGTGCCTCACCTGTACAGAGCCGGCACACCAAGGTAGTCACCTCTAAAGCAGAGTCATCTCCTTTATAGAGCGGACACAGCGGGGTTGTTACCTCTACAGAGCAGACACAGCAGGGTCGTCTCCTTTATAGAGCGGACACAGCGGGGTTGTCACCTCTATAGAGCAGACACAAGGGAAGTCATCACCTTTACTATCAGACAAAGCAAGGTACTAAACTCTATAGCAGGGCCGTCACCTCTACAGAGTAGACACAGCGGGGTCATTTTCTCTATAGAGCGGACACAGCAGGGTCGTCTCCTCTATAGAGCGGACACAGTAGGGTCAATTTCTCTATAGAGCGGACACAGCAGGGTCATCTCCTCTATAGAGCGGACAAAGCAGGGTCGTCTCCTCTATAGAGCGGACACAGCAGGGTCATCACCTCTACAAAGCGGACACAGCAGGGTCGTCTCCTCTCTAGAGCGGACACAGTAGGGTCGTCTCTTCTATAGAGCGGGCACAGCAGGGTCGTTTTCTCTATAGAGCAGACAAAGCAGGGTCGTCTCCTCTCTAGAGCGGACACAGCAGGGTCATCTCATCTCTAGAATGGACACAGCAGGGTCGTCTCCTCTATAGAGCGGACACAGCAGGGTCGTCACCTCTACAGAGCGGACACAGCAGGGTCGTCACCTCTATAAAGCGGACACAGCAGGGTCGCCACCTCTACAGAGCGGACACAGCAGGGTCGTCACCTCTACAGAGCGGACACAGCAGGGTCTTCACCTCTACAGAGCGGACACAGCAGGGTCGTCATCTCTACAGAGTGGACACAGCAGGGTTATTTTCTCTATAGAGCGGACACAGCAGGGTCGTCTCCTCTACAGAGCGGACACAGCAGGGTCGTCTCCTCTCTAGAGCGGACACAGTAGGGTCGTCTCTTCTATAGAGCGGGCACAGCAGGGTCGTTTTCTCTATAGAGCAGACAAAGCAGGGTCGTCTCCTCTCTAGAGCGGACACAGCAGGGTCATCTCATCTCTAGAATGGACACAGCAGGGTCGTCTCCTCTATAGAGCGGACACAGTAGGGTCATCACCTCTACAGAGCGGACACAGCAGGGTCTTCTCCTCTATAAAGCGGACACAGCAGGGTCGCCACCTCTACAGAGCGGACACAGCAGGGTCGTCACCTCTACAGAGCGGACACAGCAGGGTCTTCACCTCTACAGAGCGGACACAGCAGGGTCGTCATCTCTACAGAGTGGACACAGCAGGGTTATTTTCTCTATAGAGCGGACACAGCAGGGTCGTCTCCTCTACAGAGCGGACACAACAGGGTCGTCTCCTCTACAGAGCGGACACAACAGGGTCGTCTCCTCTACAGAGCGGACACAACAGGGTCGTCTCCTCTACAGAGCGGACACAACAGGGTCGTCTCCTCTACAGAGCGGACACAACAGGGTCGTCTCCTCTACAGAGCGGACACAACAGGGTCATCACCTCTACAGAGCGGACACAACAGGGTCGTCTCCTCTCTAGAGTGGATACAGTAGGGTCGTCTCTTCTATAGAGCGGACACAGCAGGGTCGTTTTCTCTATACAGCAGACACAGCAGGGTCGTCTCCTCTCTAGAGTGGACACAGCAGGGTCATCTCATCTCTAGAGCGGACACAGCAGGGTCGTCTCCTCTATAGAGCTGACACAGCAGGGTAGTCTTCTCTATAGAGCGGACACAGCAGGGTCATTTTCTCTATAGAGCGGACACAGCAGGGACGTTTTCTCTATAGAGCAGACACAGCAGGGTCGTCTCCTTTATAGAGCGGACACAGCAGGGTCATCTCATCTCTAGAGTGGACACAGCAGGGTCGTCTCCTCTATAGAGCGTACACAGCAGGGTCGTCTCCTTTATAGAGCGGACACAGCAGGGTCGTCACCTCTACAGAGCGGACACAGCAGGGTCGTTTTCTCTATAGAGCGGACACAGAAGGGTCATCTCCTCTCTAGAGCGGACACAGCAGGGTCATCTCCTCTCTAGAGCGGACACAGCAGGGTCGTCTCATCTCTAGAGCGGACACAGCAGGGTCGTCTCCTCTCTAGAGCTGACACAGCAGGGTCATTTTCTCTATAGAGTGGACACAGCAGGGACGTTTTCTCTATAGAGCGGACACAGCAGGGACGTTTTCTCTATAGAGCAGACACAGCAGGGTCGTCTCCTCTATAGAGCGGACACAGCAGGGTCATCTCCTCTCTAGAGCGGACACAGCAGGGTCGTCTCCTCTCTAGAGCGGACACAGCAGGGTCGTCTCATCTCTAGAGCGGACACAGCAGGGTCGTCTCCTCTATAGAGCTGACACAGCAGGGTAGTCTTCTCTATACAGCTGACAAAGCAGGGTCATTTTCTCTATAGAGCGGACACAGCAGGGACGTTTTCTCCATAGAGCAGACACAGCAGGGTTGTTTTCTCCATAGAGCAGACACAGCAGGGTCGTCTCCTCTATAGAGCGGACACAGCAGGGACGTCTCCTCTATAGAGCAGATGCAGCAGGGTTATCTCCCATGTAGAGCTAACACAGCAGGATAGTCTTCTCTATAGAGCGGACAAAGTAGGGTCATCGCCTCTATAGAGCGGACACAGTGAGACGTCACCACTATGGAGCAGATGTAAGGCTTTGTCACCTCCATGGAGCGGATATACAGTATATGCGACACTAGGATTGGTGAAGATGGTCTGTTATTTATGTTTACAGCTCTTGACCAAGCGGCTGACCCTTACGTATCTCTCTGAGGTTACTCCTCGCCAACCGCAACACTGATGCCTCTTCCCTGTGCCAGTCATTGCACTGGTTACCCATCCAATATAGAGTTCAATTTAAACTTATCACGCTTACCCACAAAGCGCTCCATGCTTCAGTACCCCCCTACATCTCCTCCCTCGTCTCGGTCAACCACCCTACACGTGCCCTCCGTTCTGCCAATGACTTAAAACTAAAATCCTCCATAATCCGAAATTTCCACTCCCGTCTCCAAGATTTCTCGCGTGCTGCGCTAATTCTTTGGAATGCACTACCCAGGACAGTTCGATTAATTCCCAATACCCACAGTTTCAAGCAGACCCTAAAAACCCATTTCTTTAGACTGGTGTATCGCCTCCACACACTATCTGTCCGTCCCAGTTTTCCCCCATATTAAAATTTTCTTCAACTTCAGGTTCATACCATCCATGCGCTTAATAGCCTCGGTCAGGACTGCACACATACTGGCTGGCGACCAGTCCATGGATTATTTATCCTATATAGTATATCAAGGCTGCATTATACAATATATATGTACATTCTACCTTTTGTGTCTCCCCCATTTCCTCATAGAGTGTAAGCTCGCGAGCAGCCGGACCCTCACTGCTTTCAATATGAGATATACTTATTCTGTATTGTCTGTATAAGTCCCCCTTAAAATTGTAAAGTGCTGCGGAATATGTTGGCGCTATAAAAATAAACATTATTATTATTATTACTCACCGGGAAGGCGACCTCGATCAGCCTCTGAACCCATTCCTCGCACAGTGGGCGCTCAGCAGAGAGCAGCATGGTCTTGTCACTGGTCTCTATTATGAAAGCCGCCATGTTTTCTTTATGACCATTCTCTGTGGGAGCAGGGGCCACATGTATACATTCTGCCAGTCGCACAACCTTACGGTCAGCAGCTCGACGGGCGTGTATCTTCTCACCAGCCAATGTACCATCCTTCCAGTCATAGATCTCTAATCGTGCCACGCCAAACTGGGAGTCTGGATACAAGACCATGTAGCATCGCTTCCACTTCTGTAAGAAAATAAATGCGGGACACAATGTCAATACAAGTACAAGTCAACCGGTAATCATCCAGGACATTGGTAGGACCACTCTGAGCTATTGGGGTATATTCTACCTTTAAGGTGCATCGCTGCTTAGTCTTCTCTCTGACCAAGCTGGGCGACATGAATCCACTTTCTGCACTGCCAACTTGTCATCATACGATACTCCACTCAGAGACGTTCCCAACTGAGGACCCAAATGAACGATGGCTCCCAATGTCACCTGCTGACATCATCTATGGTGTCAGTGAGACCTTATCAATATCTCTTCTACATGTCAGCACTAGAAATCCCAGAAGACGTGGACCCTTCATAACTGTTTACACTGGTTCTATGATTCTATAGATATTAGAAGACACTTTTTGACAGTTAGGGTGATCAATGAGTGGAATATGCGGCCACAAGAGGTGATGAGTTCTCCTTTAATAAAGTCTTCACACAGAGGCTGGACAGACATCTGTCTGAGATGATCTAGTGAATCCTGCTTTGAGCAGGGGGTTGGACCAGATGACCCAGGAGGTCCCCTCCAACTCTACCATTCTATGATTCTATAGATATTAGAAAAAACTTTTTGACAGTTAGGGTGATTAATGAGTGGAACAGGCAGCCACAAGAGGTGGTGAGTTCCCCTTCAATGGACGTCTTCAGAGGCTGGACAGATATCTGTCTGAGATGATTTAGTGAATCCTGCTTTGAGCAGGGGGTTGGACCAGATGACCCAGGAGGTCCCCTCCAACTCTACCATTCTATGATTCTATAGATATTAGAAAAAACTTTTTGACAGTTAGGGTGATTAATGAGTGGAACAGGCAGCCACAAGAGGTGGTGAGTTCCCCTTCAATGGACGTCTTCAAACAGACGCTGGACAGATATCTGCCTGAGATGATTTAGTGAATCCTGCTTTGAGCAGGGGGTTGGACCAGATGACCCAGGAGGTCCCCTCCAACTCTACCATTCTATGATTCTATGGTAACTGGCCGTCAAACAACCGCCCATCAGCTACATGCCAGCCATGAGTAGTTGCTTCACAGCCTGTTAGATCGGGTGATCCCACTTCCCTTGCAGACATAATGATGGCTAGCACGGCCAGATTTATATGGATTCCAGCTTGGACTACGCAATAGCAAATGTGTGACTTGGGACGCAGCACTCTACTCAGATGTTGTATACGGACTGCTTGACCGCACCTTTAAGAAAGATGAATCCAGGAGAAGCTGAGGCTCATTCCTCACCTTCAGGTTTACCGAGGCATAAAGCTAAAGCCTCACCTCATTCTCACCTCACATGATAGTGTGAGGCTTCTCTAGGAACAACAGCATATGGCGTGTAAAGGCGGTGACCACACAAGAGCAGCCATGCTGGATGAAGCCCCAGATATCGGTCACTCACATCCAGCTCCACAATAACTCCAGAAAAGAGGCAATGAACCTACACAAAAGGAGACCAAATTAGAGAAGGTCCACTTATGCCCAGGGCATGATGGAAGCTCAGAGAAGCTTGGGATGTGACGCGCTTATAGGACATTTAGTCCCAGCTCCACTCTTGATTGTTTGGGGCGGTGACCTCCACCCTGGAGCAGATCTCTCTGTGATACTTATTACATGTGCTGGGTAATCTATCAGCCCAGCTTCACAGAAGCACCGATGGGGAAGTAAGCATTTATGTTTACCCAGGAAAAGTTGGAATTTACAGAAGTTGCCATAAAATGATGAAATGGAGCTCAAGGTTGGAATCTGAGGAAAGCAGAAGATCATCTGACCCATGCTGTATACAGCAGCCCCCGTACATCTACCAACTTACAAAGTTCTCCAATGAGAATCCTGAGTCTCCATCATTGTGGTCAATGATCTCTGCATGAGAACGGTATAACCATGTGCCCAGAGACAGCAGCAGATCCGGCACGATAAGGACTGGCGTCAAGTGTGCCACCCTGCTCAACCTAAAGTGGCCATGGGAGCTGGTGGCCCTCCCTTATGTATGAGGTCACCACTCTCTCCCAAATATGTGTGGAGAGAAGGATCGATGGTTGGGTTGTGTGATGCCTGATCCTCGGCTCCCACGGGTGACCGGAGGCTCGGCGGAGTCTAGCAATGACTGATTTCCCTCTCCCCGACGATTACATATGCATACTCTTATGAGCCGAGTGTGCATATAAATGTAGGAGGTGTGGACAATGATGGTCACATTCCTTTCCTGAAGACACCAATCGCATCAATATTGTGTCCTGTGAACAGTGTCCCGTGTCTTTGTGAATATCGTGATGTAATGTGTTTCTGTCTAGTATACAGTGGTGGCCAAAAGTATTGGCACCCCTGCAATTCTGTCAGATAATACTCAGTTTCTTCCTGAAAATGATTGCAATCACAAATTCTTTGGTATTATTCTCTTCATTTAATTTGTCTTCAATGAAAAAACACAAAAAGAATTGTCCTAAAGCCAAATTGGATATAATTCCACACCAAACCTAAAAAAGGGGGTGGACAAAAGTATTGGCACCCTTTGAAAAATCATGTGATGCTTCTCTAATTTGTGTAATTAACAGCACCTGTAACTTACCTGTGGCACCTAACAGGTGTTGGCAATAACTAAATCACACTTGCAGCCAGTTAACATGGATTAAAGTTGACTCAACCTCTGTCCTGTGTCCTTGTGTGTACCACATTGAGCATGGAGAAAAGAAAGAAGACCAAAGAACTGTCTGAGGACTTGAGAAACCAAATTGTGAGGAAGCATGAGCAATCTCAAGGCTACAAGTCCATCTCCAAAGACCTGAATGTTCCTGTGTCTTCCGTGCGCAGTGTCATCAAGAAGTGTAAAGCCCATGGCACTGTGGCTAACCTCTCTAGATGTGGACGGAAAAGAAAAATAGCCGAGAGATTTCAACGCAAGATTGTGCGGATGGTGGATAACATCCAAACAAGTTCAAGCTGCCCTGCAGTCTGAGGGTACAACAGTGTCAACCCGTACTATCCGTCGGCGTCTGAATGAAAAGGGACTGTATGGTAGGATACCCAGGAAGACCCCACTTCTTACCCCGAGACATAAAAAAGCCAGGCTGGAGTTTGCCAAAACTTACCTGAGAAAGCCTAAAACGTTTTGGAAGAATGTTCTCTGGTCAGATGAGACAAAAGTAGAGCTTTTTGGCAAAAAGCATCAACGTAGAGTGTACAGGAAAAAAAAAGAGGCATTCAAAGAAAAGAACACGGTCCCTACAGTCAAGCATGGCGGAGGTTCCCTGATGTTTTGGGGTTGCTTTGCTGCCTCTGGCACTAGACTGCTTGACCGTGTGCATGGCATTATGAAGTCTGAAGACTACCAACAAATTTTGCAGCATAATGTAGGGCCCAGTGTGAGAAAGCTGGGTCTCCCTCAGAGGTCATGGGTCTTCCAGCAGGACAATGACCCAAAACACACTTCCAAAAGCACTATAAAATGGTTTGAGAGAAAGCACTGGAGACTTCTAAGGTGGCCAGCAATGAGTCCAGACCTGAATCCCATAGAACACCTGTGGAGAGATCTCAAAATGGCAGTTTGGAGAAGGCACCCTTCAAATATCAGGGACCTGGAGCAGTTTACCAAAGAAGAATGGTCTACAATTCCAGCAGAGCATTGTAAGAAACTCATTGATGGTTACCGGAAGCGGTTATTCGCAGTTATTTTGGCTAAAGGTTGTGCAACCAAGTATTAGGCTGAGGGTGCCAATACTTTTGTCTGGCCCATTTTTGGAGTTTTGTGTGAAATGATTTGATTTTTGCTTCATTCTCTTTTGTGTTTTTTCCTTGTAAGCAAATTAAATGAAGAGAATAAGACCAAAGAATTTGTGATTGCAATCATTTTCAGGAAGAAACTGAGTATTATCTGACAGAATTGCAGGGGTGCCAATACTTTTGGCCACCACTGTATAGTAATGGTGGTAGAGTATAGGAGAAGACGTAGGTTAGAATGTAGGACTTAAGGTGGTGTTTGCATAGAATGTAGGTGAAAGTGTAAGTCTGCTCAGCGGCAGGGTCAGAAGTAATTAAGTGCTGGGACTAGCCCACAAGGGGAGGGCTTAGTGATAGGGAAAGGACTGTGTTTCCTGCTTGGAGACAGTAAGGACTTGTGCACACGTTGCAGATTTGGTGTGTTTTAGCCATGCAGATTTGCTATGAAAACCTAAAGCAATCCTGATGCAGCAAAGTGAATGAGAAACCTGAAGTGTCATGCACACGATGCTTATTTATGACTTGTAGATTTGGTGCAGAAAATAATCTACAGCGTGTCAATTCCCTGTGCGTTTTTCTCCATTGACTTCACTCAAATCAGTCAAAAATGCCGGCAAAAACGCACTAAAAACGCACCTGAGATGTTCCTGCCACACTGTGAAAGAAACGTCCATGAGACTTTGTAGCTGCTACCCCTTGTACATAACCCTTATCAAGTTCAGTAAAGACCCCATGTTTGAGTAGAATTCTCCTTTACTAATCTGTAGAACTCGTGGTCCTGGCCAGCCAATACCATCATCTACCAGCAGCCAAGGCCTTCACAACATCAACACCCGGCCAAGGCCCTCACAACATCAACACCCGGCCAAGGCCCTCACAACATCAACACCCGGCCAAGGCCCTCACAACATCAACACCCGGCCAAGACCCTCACAATATCAACACTCGGCCAAGACCCTCACAACATCAACACCCGGCCAAGGACCTCATAACATCGACACCCGGCCAAGACCCACACAATTTTCTGTAAGGTGCTCGGGTGTCGGACATATGACACTCGCCTACTGCTTCCACCCTGGGCACCGTTACATACATTTGGGGAGTTCAGGGGAATAGCTGTTGGTGTATGGGCACCTTTAGGAACTCCTTGAAATATTGTTCCACAAAGCAGCGACCTCCAGTCGTACTGCCCTCATGAATCAGTCAGGAAGCCATCAAGATTACATGGTAGGTGGCTCCACCAGATTTACTCAATGAAATCACAGACAAGAGTAAGGTGAAGGGGTTTGTACTAGGACCACAATGATGGGAGAGCATATATGGTCATCGGACTGTTAAAGTCATAGCTAAGACTTCAGCTACTCGAGACATCCGCTGACTCGCAAACGCCATAGCGTCCTCTCAGGTTAGCAAATAGGGAAACACTGTCCACTTCAGGATCCTCTACACAGGGCTCTACACATCTTAAGGGGATCTCATGATCATCTGCGTACCTTTATAAGGTCAATGTACAGAAAGTTTAAAGAAATTCATAGGCGATCACGGCTAGCAAGGCCATAGATGCTAATTTGCAAGAAACTGTGGGTTAAGTGGATTTTTTGATGCTTGTGTGCGGAGCGTGAGCTCTGCTCTTGCCGCTTGTGCAGCGTATGCTATACCAGGCGTGCTTCATAACTTAAACTCATATGTAGGGTCCAGCTGCTCAGTAGCATATGTGTATGCACAGGATTGGACTGGCCCACGGGAGAACAGGAGAATCCTCTGGTGGGCCACCACCCTCTTATATGAGCAGCACTTAGCACAATATACTTGAATCACTATGTACAGACAAATCTACCCAGTTCATGGTTATATAAAAGGGCATTACCAGTGTGAGACATGCAGTGACTGACAGTATGCTTTCCTGATCCATGGGTCTCACACTGATAATGCCCCATGGCTTTCATGGACCTAAATGAATTAGGCCTCCATTAGCATTCCCTATCCTGCATCTGATGGGGACATGTGTGTTCCTCTCTGCAGGGGCCCTCCCTGATACACAATTTTGGAGACTGGTCGGAGACAGGACTTCAGTGACCCTCATCCACACTTTGAATTAAATGTAACTGAGGTCTAAAGGCGTGGGTGTGAGTATTTCTGCCCAACCAGACGGCTGATCCCAAGAGGGGGGTTGAAAGGGAAAGACATATTTGGAGGGGTTGATGTTGGTGCTGTGTCTTCAAAGGGCTAGGATCTGCTGCTACGGACAGATCCTGGTGCCACTACTTGGACTTTAACAGACTGTGGATCATCTGAGACGTACTATTGTCAATCACTTTGGATACCCTGCTGGAATAGAGGAGCTATTCTAAGGACCAGTATTTTATCTTCCTTGACATTGGATTACTCGGTGGCGACCCTGGATTTGTTGCTGTGTTGTTATCTCCTCTTCCCACAATCACATACAAGATTTCTCCCGTGCTTCCCCCCCTACACTGGAACGCTCTACCTCAACACATCAGACTCTCGCCTACCGTGGAAACCTTCAAAAGGAGCCTGAAGACCCACCTCTTCCGACAAGCCTACAACCTGCAGTAACCATCGCTCCACCACATCGCTGCATGACCAGCTCTACCCAAACCTACTGTATTCTCACCCATCCCTTGTAGATTGTGAGCCCTCGCGGGCAGGGTCATCGCTCCACCATACCTCTACACCACCAGCTCTGCCCTCACCTACTGTATCCGCACCCATCCCTTGTAGATTGTGAGCCCTCGCGGGCAGGGTCCTCGCTGCACCATACCTCTACACGACCAGCTCTACCCTCACCTACTGTATCCTCACCCATCCCTTGTAGACTGTGAGCCCTCGCGGGCAGGGTCCTCGCTCCACCATACCTCTACACGACCAGCTCTACCCTCACCTACTGTATCCTCACCCATCCCTTGTAGACTGTGAGCCATTGCGGGCAGGGTCCTCGCTCCACCATACCTCTACAAGACCAGCTCTACCCTCACCTACTGTATCCTCAACCATCCCTTGTAGATTGTGAGCCCTCGCGGGCAGGGTCCTCGCTCCACCATACCTCTACACCACCAGCTCTGCCCTCACCTACTGTATCCGCACCCATCCCTTGTAGATTGTGAGCCCTCGCGGGCAGGGTCCTCGCTGCACCATACCTCTACACGACCAGCTCTACCCTCACCTACTGTATCCTCACCCATCCCTTGTAGACTGTGAGCCCTCGCGGGCAGGGTCCTCGCTCCACCATACCTCTACACGACCAGCTCTACCCTCACCTACTGTATCCTCACCCATCCCTTGTAGACTGTGAGCCATTGCGGGCAGGGTCCTCGCTCCACCATACCTCTACAAGACCAGCTCTACCCTCACCTACTGTATCCTCACCCATCCCTTGTAGATTGTGAGCCCTCGCGGGCAGGGTCCTCGCTCCACCATACCGCTGCACGACCAGCTCTATCCTCACCTACTGTATCCTCACCCATCCCTTGTAGACTGTGAGCCCTCGCGGGCAGGGTCCTCTCTTCTCCTGTACCAATTGCCATCATGTTTTTTGTTCAAGATTATTGTAATTGTTTTGCTAAGTATAGCCCTTCTCACATGTAAAGCGCCATGGAATAAATGTCACTATAATAATAATGCATTAAATAGTGACATGCTAATTATAACAAGGCATGGGATAAACATATAGGCATTAGTTGAAAGTAGAGTTTCCGGTTCTTATACGCAAAGGTCATAATTCAGCGTCTGCGCATTTCACCAGCATGGCTCATCAGGAGACCAAATAGCATGATACTGAATGGTGTCCAGGGCCAATACCCATTTAAATAGATCACCTATAATGCCGCCTCCCCCCAATAGGTTTATTCATGCAGTGCAAGGGGGAACCTTTATATCAGCTTGCCGATACGGCCTGTCCCCATGTAGATAAGGCGCAATGCGCCTAAACACGACCCTGTCAGTTTGTATCCTAAATGCCGACTGTGTTTGGAGGGCGAGTGCGTTACACTGTGGAAACACCAGATACGCCAGCCAATTCGCATGACCAGAAGTGCGTAGCGTCACAGCGCATGTTCAAAGTCACATGCGTTTCAGCGTGGAGCGCACACGTTGGGGATAACCACCCTCCTGTTGTCCAGTGCGCAATGCATGTCTAAAATCACAGGGTCATACATGCATGATTGTCTGGGTATAAATTTAATTATTCTGTCTTCTCCGTTCTACAATTTTGGTGGCATTATCCATTAGACTAAGGTTGGTGTTTTTCAGTAGGATCAGCTGTCCATCTAATTTGTATTGAGTGTTATGTCAGGGGGGAAAAAGGATCAATCCTTTATTCTCAAACCACGTAATGTCCCCCCGCCAGAGGAGTCTGTAAGAAGAAAGAGGAGTCTGGAGATGAACGGGATCTAGAGAAGACAGAGGAGCCTGGAGGAAGACAGAGGTGTCTGAAGATGACGAAGGGGTCAGGATGGATTGGAGGAGTCTGGAGAGGGACAGGAATCTTGAGGAGCCTAGATAGTACACCAAGGAGTTTTGAGGGGGACTTTGTGTCTGAATGGAACTGATGGGTCTGGATGAGAAACACTAGTCTAAAGGTACAGGGAGTCTAGAAGGTACAGTGGTATATGAACAGGGACAGAGGTCTTTGGAGGAGACATAAGAATCTGAAGGAGGAAAGAGGGTACAGAGGAGCCTGGAGGTGGACAAAGGTGTCTGGAAATGGCAGAGGGGTCTTGATAGAATGGCAGAATCCGAAAAGGACAGAGAATTCTATTGCAAACCAGTTCTGTACCCCGTCTGCTGAGTTGGCCTGGAACAAGGATGTGCTCCGGAATATCTTCTATGCCGGCTTCTCCAGTCAGATCACAGGTGAACTCATTGGTAGAGATTTACCGTCCTTCATTAATGACATAATATCACTTGCTACCTGAGTGGACTAGCGTTTTAACCCTAGGACGCATGACCATAAAAATCTACTTTTTCACATACCTGGGGCCTTTTAGGCCCGTGTGCAAATAACATGGAATAACTCAAACAAAAATGACAAACAACTATATACATGAAGAATACCTAGAGTATCAAAATTCTAACTAAAGTAATCTTGCAAAAAATAGAAAACAATCAACAGGGCGGGCCTGCGAGGCCCCAGGTATGCGTTCTAGGGTTAAAGAATGGTCAAGCAAAAAAAGGATTGATTCCTGTGTGTAACATCCCGAAGTATGTTCAGAATCTCCCCCCAGAAAGACTAAACTGGAACCCATGGAGACTGGTCAGAATAAGTTATCTCTGTCAGAAGGATCCTATAGTCTTACTGATGGACTCTGTATTGTGGGGAATGGGATCATTATTGCACAAATTGTCCCAAAGTGAAAGGCAAATGAAGAGAACTTCAGATTAACGAAGAAAGAAGAATCGTCCTGGGATTATCCCCCACTAAACTTAAATTATTTGAGCCCATGTTTGTCTTCTATGGTTCCTCTTTGTTCACGGCACAAGAACTTATTGATTCAGGAGCAGCAGAACATTTTATGGACTTATCACTGGCCAAAAAGTTGAAAATTCCTTTCTTTTCTTTGTATATGCCCCTGACGCTAACCTCTGCGAATGTCTCAACAATTCCAGGTGGTTGCGTCAATTCAGGACAGAAGAGGTGAGTCTTCAGATTGGTGCACTACACGAACTTGAGAACATTTCTTTTTTAATTTTGCAACTTTCTGATGCACCAGTGCTTTTGAGACTTCAGTGGCTACAGGCTTCGGTCATTGACTGGTTGTCCAACCAGACCACCCAGTGGGGACCACTTTCATAACGGACTCAAAGCTCCTCCTCAACCACCTTCTCAGAAACTGTTCTTATGTTCGTTGCCTCTAATCTTCCTGCCTCTTATCAGGACCTTGCAGATGTTTTCTCCAATCAAAGAGCCAAAAAGAACTTCAGTGCTGATGCCCTATCTAGATCATTAAACTGTTGTAATGCCTTTGAAAATGCACCCTATTAGATAACTCAACCCGAGGGTATCCTTGCTTCTAACTCTTCTCTTTCCAACTCTTTGTCTAAGGCCACATTCACACGTCCAGTATTTGGTCAGTATTACATCAGTATTTGTAAGCCAAAATCAGGAGTGGAACAATCAGAGGAAAAGTATAATAGAAACATGTCACCATTTCTGCATTTTTCACCCACTCCCGGTGTTGGTTTAGAAATATTGATGTAAAATACTGACCAAACACTGAACGTGTGAACGTGGCCTAAAAGGTCATTTCCTTGTCTCAAAGACACTCCACCGGCATTACCATGGGTCCATTCCTCTCTTCTCTCCAGTCACCTAGGAGTTAAATGGACTGCTGAATTTCTTTCTCGTTTCTACTGCTGGCCCAAATGGAGACAAGATGTCAAAGACTTTGAAAAGCCAAAAACAAGCAAAATACCCAAATAACTGGAAGTAAATGGGTAAATCGAACAGTGCAAAAATAATGATAAATAATAAAGGGTATTTAGTTAACATAATTTTGATCAAAATAATGTAAAAGCTATCCCACCACTTCACGGTAACCCTTATGGGACAGTCCTAACTCTAATATTAAAACCTTACCATTTGTCAAGTGACATTCATATGGACAAGGGCAGAGAGACTGAACCCGTAGTAGAGACATAGACCCGAGAGGCAGAATGAACATTTCAGCTCAGATAAAGGGCGGCCACACCCAGGTTTTTTGTCTAAGACTTTGTAGCATCTTGTCCAACACCGCAAGTCAAATGTCTCAGTCCTCGGATCCTCAGCAAATTCTCTCATACAGCCAAAATAATTCCTGCCTCTGATCAAGACCCAAAGTATAAAATCAACAAGGTTCTGGACTATAAGACGGCTCGTGGGCCCGTGGAGAGACGCGGTGCTCAAAAATTACACTAATGCTCCAATCTTGCTCCAGAGATTTCATGCTAGGCATCCTCTTTCTGACTCCTCTGGGAGGAGCCCTAGGGGGGGATAAGGGGTATGGTTACACAACTATCCCAAACTCTGCTTCCTTCCACTAGGTCCCCTGCCTTTGCCGTGTTCCACTTCGGATTTTGCAAGTGACTCAATTACATCATCTCTCTAGGCCTATTTAAGGGTCACTTAGGATTAAGACTCCTAGCCCCATGTTCTCCTGGATCGATGTGACAATATTACAATAGAGATAATAAAGTCTTCCGAAGCAGCAGTTGATACGCCTGTGTCAACAGATATGGAGAACTGGTAAATGGCCCAAGGACTGGATAAGATCCATGTTTATTCCTATTCCAAAGAACGGAGATGCCATCGGACAATTGTGCTCATACCTCATGCCAGCAAAATACTACTGAAGATCTTACAAAGACGGCTACAGCCTTACTGACAAAGAGCTGCCAGAGAAATGAGCAGAATTCAGAAAAGGCCGAGGAAGAAGTGATGCGATTGCTAACATTAGATGGATAATGGAAAATGCCAAAGAATACAGCTCAGCTCAATGCACTTCCAACAAGGAGATCTATTTTTGTTTCCATCGTCTACAGTAAAGCCATTGACTGTGTTGATAACCAGAAACTTTGGAATACCATGAAGGATATGGGTGTGCCGAACTACAGATCAGCCTCTTTAGGAACCTTTACATCGACCAAGACCAAGACCCAACAGTCAGAACGGAACACGGTGCCATCATCCAGATGCCCAAGTCAATGATGTGTCTGATAGGGTGTCAAGACTCGTCAGTGCTACAGACGACTACACATCTCTACTAATACCCATAAGAACAAATGACAAAGCAAAAAAAGGAACTGGAAAATATATGCAGAGACTTTGAAGACCTAAGCTGGAAAGTGAAGGAACTGGAAGCGCAGGTGGTCTTCTCATCCATCCTCCCACAGTGAATGGACATGGACCAAGGAGAATGAACAGGATTCTACAGGTGAACAACTGGCTACGTCGATGGTGCCATCAGCAATGTTTTGGGTTTCCTGACCATGTAGTGAATTACCTGTATGATGGACTACTTGCTAGAGATGGGTTGCATCTTACGAAAACAGGAAAACACATATTTGGTAGGCACCTTCCTACACTCATCAGGAGAGTTTTAAACTAGAGCAATATGGGATGGAAAATATACGGCCAGGAAAAAGTATGCAGCTAAAGAATTCTTTTGAAAACCTTAGAAATGGAAATAAAGAACAAAGACAACAAATTCTGAATGAAAATAGAGAAGCAAGAGAAACCCGACTATAAACTAAAATGTGTCTATACAAATGCACAGAGCATGGGAAACAAACAAGGAGAACTGGAGCTGCTAACACAGGAAGAGAGATATGATGTCATAGGCATCACTGAAACTTGGTGGGACGATACACATGATTGGAATACAAAACAAGAAGGCTACAACTTATTTATAAGAAACAGACTTAACAAAAGGGAAGGAGGTGTCGCATTGTACACAGAGATCCAAGCTTCAGAGAATGGTAGCTCTGCATAAACTGTTTAGGTAAGAATACAAGGAGAGAAGAACAGAAAGGACACTATTGTCGGTGTTTACTATAGGCCATCTAGACAGACTGAAGATATGGATGAACTCTTTTTACATCAGATGCCCCTGTTCTCAAAAAAGTATGACATAGTGATCATAGGATATTTTAACTATCCAGATATCAGGCAAAAGTAATGGGTTCAGAAAATTCTTATCGTCTCTTGCTGATAACTTTATCTTTCAAAAGATAGAAGAGAGAACAAGAGGATCTTCCATCTTGGACCTAATTCTTACCAAAAGGGAGGAAATGGTTGAGGAAGTATAGGTTGCTGGGAATTTAGGAGGCAGTGATCATGCTATCCCAGAATTTTGCATTACAAGAGGAGCAAGATGTTCTAAAGGACAGAAATGTCCAAGAAGGATGGAAGATTTTCCTAAATGAAATTCTCACTTCACAATCAGTAACAATCCAGGAACGAAGTAAGAATTGGAAGCATTTAAAGAGACCAGGATGGATGAACACAGAACTTAAACAATTGTTAAAAAGGAAAAAATAAATGTTTATTAAATGGAAAGAGGGAGGCATATCTAAAGAGGAATATAATGCTGTCTGCAGGGAATGCAGGGCAAGCGTTAGAAGAGCTAAAGCCAGGAATGAAGTGAGGCTTGCAAGGGAGACCAAAAGCAATAAAAAAGGATTTTGGGGGTATGTCAAAAGCAAAGAAAAGTCAAAAATTCTATAGGATTTTTACAGGATGAAAAGGTCAAAAATGATGTTGAGAAGACCGAACTTTTAAATTCCTATTTTGCATCTGTGTTCTCCAGGAAATCAAATGTAACATCAACTGATCTTCACTGTGCTATCGAAGAAATAAAAGAATCCACACTATCAATAAACAGAGAGATAGTGAGGGAATACTTAACTCATTTACATGAATTTAAACCTCCTGGTCCAGATTACATCCTAGGGTACTGAAAAAGATAGAGGAAATTGCAGAACCACTAGCCAGAATATTTGAAAAATCCCGGAGAACAGGAGAAGTCCCTGAAGATTGGAGAAGGGCAAATGTTATCCCCATCTTCAAAAAAAAGAAAAGAAGATGGAGGCAGGAAATTACAGACCGGTGAGCCTTACTTCTATACCAGGAAAGATCTTTGAACAAATGATTAAACAATATGTATGTAAGTACTTGGATAAGAATACAGTAACTAACCAGATCCAGCATGGGTTCACTGACTGGGTGGATCAGGGAAATGCTGTAGATATAGTACAACTCGACTTCAGCAAAGCATTTGATAAAGTATCTCATACCATCCTTATTGAAAAAAAAAGCAAGGATCCAGCGACAAGCATCCAAATAGGAATCTGAATGTGTGTTAAAACTTCATGTTTATTAGAATTCCTTTAAAATCATGCTGGTAAAATTATAAATCCAGGGTATTTATAATTTTACCAGCATGATTTTAAAGGAATTCTAATAAAGATGAAATTTTAACACACATTCAGATTCCTATTTGGATGTTTGTCGCTGGATCCTTGCTTTTTGTTGATTACCACAGCCGCCTTATCCGAGCACCATCCTGGAGTCCACACCCAAAGCCACAGGAATTCATCTAATGGTGAGCTGAAAAAACAATTTTTTCTCATATATTCACATCCTTATTGAAAAACTGACCAAAAGTATGGGATTGACAAGGCTACGGTTAGGTGGATTCATAACTGGCTCAATGATCGTACTCAAAGAGTGGTACTAAATGGTTCCACATTCAATTGGAAGAGTGTTTCCAGTGGGGTACCACAAGGCTCTGTCCTGGCCCCAGTGTTGTTCTAAATTTTTACAAATGATCTAGATAAGGGAACTGAAGGTAAACTAATCAAATTTGCAGACAATGCGAAGCTAGGAGGCATAGCTAAAGCCCCAGTCTCACATAGCGAGATCGCTGCTGAGTCACGGTTTTGGTGACGCAACAGCGACCTCACAAGCGATGTCGCAATGTGTGACACTTTGCAGCGATCAGGCCCCTGCTGTGAGGTCGCTGATCGCTGCAAAGTGTCCTGGACCATTTTTTGGTCCTTGCCCTCCCGCTGGTCAGCACACATCGCTGTGTGTGACCAGCGGGAGCAGCGATCAGGCTGGTAACCATGATAAACATCGGGTTACTAGGGGCACAAGCGCACTTAGTAACCCGCTGTTTATCATGGTTACCACTCTGCTACGGTGAGCGGTAACCTCCCGCTCACCGTAGCAGAGTGGTAACCTTGATAAACAGCGGGTTACTAAGTGCGCCTGTGCCCCTAGTAACCCACTGTTTATCATGGTTACCAGCCTGCTCCTGCTTCAGCCAGGAGCAGGACATCGTGGAAAGATTCTTTCCACGATGTCGCTGCTCCCCTGATCGCTGGTGATCCTGCCTGTTTGACAGCTCACCACCGATCACTTAGCGACGCACCAGCGATATCGGCCAGGTCACATCGTTGTCGGGATCGCTGTAGCGTCGTTATGTGAGACGGTGCCTTTACACTAGAGAAGACAGAGAAAGGATTCAGAAGGCTCTAGATAAGCTTGAACAATGGGCAGCGACTAATATAATGGTATTTAGCAGGGAGTAATGCAAAATTCTACATCTGGGAAAGAAAAACGAAAATTACATCTACAGAATGGGAGGAATAGAACTAAGGAACAGCACATGTGAAAAAGACTTGGGTATACTAATAGATCATAGACTGCACATGAGTCAACAGTGTGATGCAGCAGCAAAAAAGGCAAACACAGCTCTGGGATGTATTAACAGAAGCATACAGTCTAGATCATGTAATTATCCCCCTCTACTCCTCTTTGGTCAGACCTCACCTGGAATCCTATGTCCAGTTCTGGGTGCCACATTTTAAAAAAAAGGCATCCAAAAACTGGAACACGTTCAGAGAAGAGCTACCAGAATGGTGACCGGTCTGCAAACCATGTCCTATGAGGAACGGTTACAGGATTTGGGAATGTTTAGCTTGCAAAAAAGAAGACTGAGAGGAGACTTAATAGCTGTCTACAAATATCTCAAGGGCTGTCACATTGTAGAAGGATCATCTTTATTCTCATTTGCACAAGGAAAGACTAGAAGCAATGGGATGAAACTGAATGGGAGAAGATACAGATTAGATATTAGAAAAAACTTTTTGACAGTTAGGGTGATCAATGAGAGGAACAGGCGGCCACGAGAGGTGGTGAGTTCTCCTTCAATGGACGTCTTCACACAGAGGCTGGACAGATATCTGTCTGAGATGGTTTAGTGACTCCTGCAATGACCAGGGGGTTGGACTTGAGCACCCTGGAGGTTCCTTCCAACATTCTAGGATTCTATGACATGGTATGGTTCAAAGTAGAGCGAGGTGTCAGACAAGGCGGCATCCTGTCATTTCTCTTCAATTTATATGCAGAAGCTATTGTCAGGAAGGCTGTACTTGCCGAAAAAGAAGAGGGCATCAAAATTGGTGGACGAATCATCAACAATCTTAAATACGCAGACGATACAACATTTATAGCAGCAAGAATAGATAGAATGAAGGACTCGTTACGGAGAGTCAAGTCATTACGGAGAGTCAAGATGGACTGCTACTCAACACAAAGGAGACAAAGATACTGACTGCTGCCAGGTACGACCTGGACACATCTGAGATGGACGGCGACAAACTGGAAGTTGTAAAGGACTTTAACCTACTTAGATCAGTGATCACTCAAGATGCAGCGACGACACCTGAAGTCAATAGGAGAATAGCCATGGGCAAATCAACAATGAAGTCACTGGACAAGGTCTTCAAATCAAGGAACATTTCACTGGTGATGAAGACATGGCTCGTACATAGTCTGGTAACATACGGATGCGAAACCTGGATGATAAACACGACAGAAGAAGAATCGACGCCTTTGAAACAAATACTGTATTTTTCAGATTATAAGACGCACTCTTTCTCCCAAAATTTGGAAGGGGATCTTATAATCCGACTGTAACTTACCGGGGAGGAGCGGCTGCGGTGGAGCGGGGTCACAGGAGGCAGGGTTGCTGCTTCAGGAGGCCGGCGATGACCGCGGCAGGAGTGGGGCAATGCTTCGGGCCCTGGGTGTCCCCCTTCCCATAGAATTCCCTGTGGTGGGCTTCGGGAAAATGGCCACCGGAGGCTATGCATGTGCAGATTGAGCTCTCTGGAAACAAGATCTCAAGCAGTCCATGCGCTGCCTGCGGTGGCCATTTTCCTGGAACCCACAGCATGGAAATCTAAGGAAAATGGCACCGGCATCTTCTGAGGGCCCAAGGCCCGCTGCATCTCCCCACTCCTGTCACCACCGCCGGCTGCCCCCAGGTAAGCTACCTGTAAAATGGACTATAAGACGCACCACCATTTTATTTAAAAATTGTTTTACTAATTAGTACCTAAAAATTTGTGCTGCGTCCTATAGTCCGTAAAATATGGTTAAATCAATTTTGAAATTAAGCAGACATGTCACTCGAAGCAAGGGTCACTAAACTAACTAAAAGACATCAAACGAAAAGAGTAGTCACTGGAAAAGGACATCACGGTTGGAAGAAAAGAAGGAACAAGTCGAGGAGGAAGACCAGCAACTCAATGGCTTGATAATATCAAGATAACGGCAGAGACAACTTTGGTGGACCTCACAGCCAAAGAGAAGATAAACAGCGTCCACTCAATGTGATAGTCAAATGCATAAGAGAAGATAAACAGCGTCCACTCAAGGTGATCGTAAAATGCAAAAGAGAAGATAAACAGCGTCCACTCAAGGTGATAGTCAAATGCATAAGAGAAGATAAACAGCGTCCACTCAAGGTGATAGTCAAATGCAAAACAGAAGATAAACAGTGTCCACTCAAGGTGATAGTCAAATAAAGTTGTCTTTTATTTCACCATGTATAGCACAACAATCAGAGAAAAGGTTAAAATAGAAACAAGTCCCCGATTCTGCATTTATCACCTACTCCTGAGAAAAAATACTGACCGAATACTGACCAAAAACTGAAAGTGGGGCCGTGGCCTTACAATAGAAATCATGATGCATAGACGGACCGTGCATCACCTGACCAAAACTTGAGGCTGTTGAATTAGGGTCTTGAGACTCACGGCCTATTGGTACAAGTATGAACTATGAAACACGGATGTGTGAGATTGGCCTTAGGTTAAAAGTTAGGCTGCGGGTTATGGTAAGGGCATATTCACACGGTCAGTATTTGGTCAGAATTTCACATCAGTATTTGTAAGCCAAAACCAGGAGTGGAACAATCAGAGGAAAAAGTATAATAGAAACACGTCACCCACTCCTGATTGCAAAAACTGATGTAAAATACTGACCAAACACTGAACATGTGAATGTGGCCTAAGGATGATGACATGGGTGGTAAGGTCAGAGTCAGGGTAAATGGTGAAGATCAGGGTAAAGGTTAGGGTAAGTGTCATGGTGATACACATGCAGGTTAGGCTAAGGGTCAGGTTGTGGGTTATGTTGCGAGTCAGTGTGAGGATCAGGCTGAGGGTGAGAAGGTACGAGTCAGTGTGAGGATCAGGCTGAGGGTGAGAAGGTACGCATCAGTGTGAGGATCAGGCTGAGAGTGAGAAGGTACGAGTCAGTGTGAGGATCAGGCTGAGGGTGAGAAGGTACGCATCAGTGTGAGGATCAGGCTGAGGGTGAGAAGATACGAGTCAGTGTGAGGATCAGGCTGAGAGTGAGAAGATACGAGTCAGTGTGAGGATCAGGCTGAGAGTGAGAAGATACGAGTCAGTGTGAGGATCAGGCTGAGAGTCAGAAGGTACGAGTCAGTGTGAAGATCAGGCTGAGGGTGAGAAGGTACGAGTCAGTGTGAGGATTAGGCTGAGAAGGTACGAGTCAGTGTGAGGATCAGGCTGAGGGTGAGAAGGTAAGAGTCAGTGTGAGGATCAGGCTGAGGGTGAGAAGGTACGAGTCAGTGTGAGGATCAGGCTGAGGGTGAGAAGGTACGAGTCAGTGTGAGGATCAGGCTGAGGGTGAGAAGGTACGAGTCAGTGTGAGGATCAGGCTGAGGGTGAGAAGGTACGAGTCAGTGTGAGGATCAGGCTGAGGGTGAGAAGGTACGAGTCAGTGTGAGGATCAGGCTGAGAGTGAGAAGGTATGAGTCAGTGTGAGGATCAGGCTGAGGGTGAGAAGGTACGAGTCAGTGTGAGGATAAGGTTGAGGATGAGAAGGTACAAGTCAGTGTGAGGATCAGGCTGAGGGTGAGAAGGTACGAGTCAGTGTGAGGATCAGGCTGAGGGTGAGAAGGTACGAGTCAGTGTGAAGATCAGGTTGAGAGTGAGAAGGTACGTGTCAGTGTGAGGATCAGGCTGAGAGTGAGAAGGTACGAGTCAGTGTGAGGATCAGGCTGAGGGTGAGAAGGTAAGAGTCAGTGTGAAGATCAGGCTGAGGGTGAGAAGGTACGAGTCAGTGTGAAGATCAGGCTGAGGGTGAGAACATACGAGTCAGTGTCAGGATCAGGCTGAGGATGAGAAGGTACGAGTCAGTGTGAGGATCAGGCTGAGAAGGTACGAGTCAGTGTGAGGATCAGGCTGAGGGTGAGAAGGTACGAGTCAGTGTGAGGATCAGGCTGAGGGTTAGAAGGTACGAATCAGTGTGAAGATCAGGCTGAGGGTGAGAAGGTACGAGTCAGTGTGAGGATCAGGCTGAGGGTGAGAAGGTACGAGTCAGTGTGAGGATTAGGCTGAGAAGGTACGAGTCAGTGTGAGGATCAGGCTGAGGGTGAGAAGGTACGAGTCAGTGTGAGGATCAGGCTGAGAGTGAGAAGGTACGAGTCAGTGTGAGGATCAGGCTGAGAGTGAGAAGGTACGAGTCAGTGTGAGGATCAGGCTGAGAGTGAGAAGGTACGAGTCAGTGTGAGGATCAGGCTGAGAGTCAGAAGGTACGAGTCAGTGTGAAGATCAGGCTGTGGGTGAGAAGGTACGAGTCAGTGTGAGGATTAGGCTGAGAAGGTACGAGTCAGTGTGAGGATCAGGCTGAGGGTGAGAAGGTACAAGTCAGTGTGAGGATTAGGCTGAGAAGGTACGAGTCAGTGTGAGAATCAGGCTGAGGGTGAGAAGGTACGAGTCAGTGTGAGGATAAGGCTGAGGATGAGAAGGTACAAGTCAGTGTGAGGATCAGGCTGAGACTGAGAAGGTACGAGTCAGTGTGAGGATCAGGCTGAGGGTGAGAAGGTACGAGTCAGTGTGAAGATCAGGCTGAGGGTGAGAACGTACGAGTCAGTGTGAGGATCAGGCTGAGGATGAGTAGGTACGAGTCAGTGTGAGGATCAGGCTGAGGGTGAGAAGGTACGAGTCAGTGTGAGGATCAGGCTGAGGGTGAGAAGGTACGCATCAGTGTGAGGATCAGGCTGAGAGTGAGAAGGTACGAGTCAGTGTGAGGATCAGGCTGAGGGTGAGAAGGTACGCATCAGTGTGAGGATCAGGCTGAGGGTGAGAAGATACGAGTCAGTGTGAGGATCAGGCTGAGAGTGAGAAGATACGAGTCAGTGTGAGGATCAGGCTGAGAGTGAGAAGATACGAGTCAGTGTGAGGATCAGGCTGAGAGTCAGAAGGTACGAGTCAGTGTGAAGATCAGGCTGTGGGTGAGAAGGTACGAGTCAGTGTGAGGATTAGGCTGAGAAGGTACGAGTCAGTGTGAGGATCAGGCTGAGGGTGAGAAGGTACGAGTCAGTGTGAGGATTAGGCTGAGAAGGTACGAGTCAGTGTGAGGATCAGGCTGAGGGTGAGAAGGTAAGAGTCAGTGTGAGGATCAGGCTGAGAGTGAGAAGGTACGAGTCAGTGTGAGGATCAGGCTGAGAGTGAGAAGGTACGAGTCAGTGTGAGGATCAGGCTGAGAGTGAGAAGGTACGAGTCAGTGTGAGGATCAGGCTGAGAGTCAGAAGGTACGAGTCAGTGTGAAGATCAGGCTGTGGGTGAGAAGGTACGAGTCAGTGTGAGGATTAGGCTGAGAAGGTACGAGTCAGTGTGAGGATCAGGCTGAGGGTGAGAAGGTACAAGTCAGTGTGAGGATTAGGCTGAGAAGGTACGAGTCAGTGTGAGAATCAGGCTGAGGGTGAGAAGGTACGAGTCAGTGTGAGGATAAGGCTGAGGATGAGAAGGTACAAGTCAGTGTGAGGATCAGGCTGAGACTGAGAAGGTACGAGTCAGTGTGAGGATCAGGCTGAGGGTGAGAAGGTACGAGTCAGTGTGAAGATCAGGCTGAGGGTGAGAACGTACGAGTCAGTGTGAGGATCAGGCTGAGGATGAGTAGGTACGAGTCAGTGTGAGGATCAGGCTGAGGGTGAGAAGGTACGAGTCAGTGTGAGGATCAGGCTGAGGGTGAGAAGGTACGCATCAGTGTGAGGATCAGGCTGAGAGTGAGAAGGTACGAGTCAGTGTGAGGATCAGGCTGAGGGTGAGAAGGTACGCATCAGTGTGAGGATCAGGCTGAGGGTGAGAAGATACGAGTCAGTGTGAGGATCAGGCTGAGAGTGAGAAGATACGAGTCAGTGTGAGGATCAGGCTGAGAGTGAGAAGATACGAGTCAGTGTGAGGATCAGGCTGAGAGTCAGAAGGTACGAGTCAGTGTGAAGATCAGGCTGTGGGTGAGAAGGTACGAGTCAGTGTGAGGATTAGGCTGAGAAGGTACGAGTCAGTGTGAGGATCAGGCTGAGGGTGAGAAGGTAAGAGTCAGTGTGAGGATCAGGCTGAGGGTGAGAAGGTACGAGTCAGTGTGAGGATCAGGCTGAGGGTGAGAAGGTACGAGTCAGTGTGAGGATCAGGCTGAGGGTGAGAAGGTACGAGTCAGTGTGAGGATCAGGCTGAGGGTGAGAAGGTACGAGTCAGTGTGAGGATCAGGCTGAGGGTGAGAAGGTACGAGTCAGTGTGAGGATCAGGCTGAGGGTGAGAAGGTACGAGTCAGTGTGAGGATCAGGCTGAGAGTGAGAAGGTATGAGTCAGTGTGAGGCTCAGGCTGAGAGTGAGAAGGTACGAGTCAGTGTGAGGATCAGGCTGAGGGTGAGAAGGTAAGAGTCAGTGTGAAGATCAGGCTGAGGGTGAGAAGGTACGAGTCAGTGTGAAGATCAGGCTGAGGGTGAGAACATACGAGTCAGTGTCAGGATCAGGCTGAGGATGAGAAGGTACGAGTCAGTGTGAGGATCAGGCTGAGAAGGTACGAGTCAGTGTGAGGATCAGGCTGAGGGTGAGAAGGTACGAGTCAGTGTGAGGATCAGGCTGAGGATGAGAAGGTACAAGTCAGTGTGAGGATCAGGCTGAGGGTGAGAAGGTACGAGTCAGTGTGAGGATCAGGCTGAGGGTGAGAAGGTACGAGTCAGTGTGAAGATCAGGTTGAGAGTGAGAAGGTACGTGTCAGTGTGAGGATCAGGCTGAGAGTGAGAAGGTACGAGTCAGTGTGAGGATCAGGCTGAGGGTGAGAAGGTAAGAGTCAGTGTGAAGATCAGGCTGAGGGTGAGAAGGTACGAGTCAGTGTGAAGATCAGGCTGAGAAGGTACGAGTCAGTGTGAGGATCAGGCTGAGGGTGAGAAGGTACGAGTCAGTGTGAGGATTAGGCTGAGAAGGTACGAGTCAGTGTGAGGATCAGGCTGAGGGTGAGAAGGTACGAGTCAGTGTGAGGATCAGGCTGAGAGTGAGAAGGTACGAGTCAGTGTGAGGATCAGGCTGAGAGTGAGAAGGTACGAGTCAGTGTGAGGATCAGGCTGAGAGTGAGAAGGTACGAGTCAGTGTGAGGATCAGGCTGAGAGTCAGAAGGTACGAGTCAGTGTGAAGATCAGGCTGTGGGTGAGAAGGTACGAGTCAGTGTGAGGATTAGGCTGAGAAGGTACGAGTCAGTGTGAGGATCAGGCTGAGGGTGAGAAGGTACAAGTCAGTGTGAGGATTAGGCTGAGAAGGTACGAGTCAGTGTGAGAATCAGGCTGAGGGTGAGAAGGTACGAGTCAGTGTGAGGATAAGGCTGAGGATGAGAAGGTACAAGTCAGTGTGAGGATCAGGCTGAGACTGAGAAGGTACGAGTCAGTGTGAGGATCAGGCTGAGGGTGAGAAGGTACGAGTCAGTGTGAAGATCAGGCTGAGGGTGAGAACGTACGAGTCAGTGTGAGGATCAGGCTGAGGATGAGTAGGTACGAGTCAGTGTGAGGATCAGGCTGAGGGTGAGAAGGTACGAGTCAGTGTGAGGATCAGGTTGAGAGTGAGAAGGTACGAGTCAGTGTGAGGATCAGGCTGAGGGTGAGAAGGTACGAGTCAGTGTGAGGATCAGGCTGAGGGTGAGAAGGTACGCATCAGTGTGAGGATCAGGCTGAGAGTGAGAAGGTACGCATCAGTGTGAGGATCAGGCTGAGAGTGAGAAGGTACGAGTCAGTGTGAGGATCAGGCTGAGGGTGAGAAGGTACGCATCAGTGTGAGGATCAGGCTGAGGGTGAGAAGATACGAGTCAGTGTGAGGATCAGGCTGAGAGTGAGAAGATACGAGTCAGTGTGAGGATCAGGCTGAGAGTGAGAAGATACGAGTCAGTGTGAGGATCAGGCTGAGAGTCAGAAGGTACGAGTCAGTGTGAAGATCAGGCTGAGGGTGAGAAGGTACGAGTCAGTGTGAGGATTAGGCTGAGAAGGTACGAGTCAGTGTGAGGATCAGGCTGAGGGTGAGAAGGTAAGAGTCAGTGTGAGGATCAGGCTGAGGGTGAGAAGGTACGAGTCAGTGTGAGGATCAGGCTGAGGGTGAGAAGGTACGAGTCAGTGTGAGGATCAGGCTGAGGGTGAGAAGGTACGAGTCAGTGTGAGGATCAGGCTGAGGGTGAGAAGGTACGAGTCAGTGTGAGGATCAGGCTGAGGGTGAGAAGGTACGAGTCAGTGTGAGGATCAGGCTGAGGGTGAGAAGGTACGAGTCAGTGTGAGGATCAGGCTGAGAGTGAGAAGGTATGAGTCAGTGTGAGGATCAGGCTGAGAGTGAGAAGGTACGAGTCAGTGTGAGGATCAGGCTGAGGGTGAGAAGGTAAGAGTCAGTGTGAAGATCAGGCTGAGGGTGAGAAGGTACGAGTCAGTGTGAAGATCAGGCTGAGGGTGAGAACATACGAGTCAGTGTCAGGATCAGGCTGAGGATGAGAAGGTACGAGTCAGTGTGAGGATCAGGCTGAGAAGGTACGAGTCAGTGTGAGGATCAGGCTGAGGGTGAGAAGGTACGAGTCAGTGTGAGGATCAGGCTGAGGATGAGAAGGTACAAGTCAGTGTGAGGATCAGGCTGAGGGTGAGAAGGTACGAGTCAGTGTGAGGATCAGGCTGAGGGTGAGAAGGTACGAGTCAGTGTGAAGATCAGGTTGAGAGTGAGAAGGTACGTGTCAGTGTGAGGATCAGGCTGAGAGTGAGAAGGTACGAGTCAGTGTGAGGATCAGGCTGAGGGTGAGAAGGTAAGAGTCAGTGTGAAGATCAGGCTGAGGGTGAGAAGGTACGAGTCAGTGTGAAGATCAGGCTGAGGGTGAGAACATACGAGTCAGTGTCAGGATCAGGCTGAGGATGAGAAGGTACGAGTCAGTGTGAGGATCAGGCTGAGAAGGTACGAGTCAGTGTGAGGATCAGGCTGAGGGTGAGAAGGTACGAGTCAGTGTGAGGATCAGGCTGAGGGTTAGAAGGTACGAATCAGTGTGAAGATCAGGCTGAGGGTGAGAAGGTACGAGTCAGTGTGAGGATCAGGCTGAGAGTCAGAAGGTACGAGTCAGTGCGAAGATCAGGCTGAGGGTGAGAAGGTACGAGTCAGTGTGAAGATCAGGCTGAGAAGGTACGAGTCAGTGTGAGGATCAGGCTGAGGGTGAGAAGGTACGAGTCAGTGTGAGGATTAGGCTGAGAAGGTACGAGTCAGTGTGAGGATCAGGCTGAGGGTGAGAAGGTACGAGTCAGTGTGAGGATCAGGCTGAGAGTGAGAAGGTACGAGTCAGTGTGAGGATCAGGCTGAGAGTGAGAAGGTACGAGTCAGTGTGAGGATCAGGCTGAGAGTGAGAAGGTACGAGTCAGTGTGAGGATCAGGCTGAGAGTCAGAAGGTACGAGTCAGTGTGAAGATCAGGCTGTGGGTGAGAAGGTACGAGTCAGTGTGAGGATTAGGCTGAGAAGGTACGAGTCAGTGTGAGGATCAGGCTGAGGGTGAGAAGGTACAAGTCAGTGTGAGGATTAGGCTGAGAAGGTACGAGTCAGTGTGAGAATCAGGCTGAGGGTGAGAAGGTACGAGTCAGTGTGAGGATAAGGCTGAGGATGAGAAGGTACAAGTCAGTGTGAGGATCAGGCTGAGACTGAGAAGGTACGAGTCAGTGTGAGGCTGAGGGTGAGAAGGTACGAGTCAGTGTGAAGATCAGGCTGAGGGTGAGAACGTACGAGTCAGTGTGAGGATCAGGCTGAGGATGAGTAGGTACGAGTCAGTGTGAGGATCAGGCTGAGGGTGAGAAGGTACGAGTCAGTGTGAGGATCAGGTTGAGAGTGAGAAGGTACGAGTCAGTGTGAGGATCAGGCTGAGGGTGAGAAGGTACGAGTCAGTGTGAGGATGAGGCTGAGGGTGAGAATGTACGAGTCAGTGTGAGGATCAGGCTGAGGGTGAGAAGGTACGAGTCAGTGTGAGGATCAGGCTGAGAGTGAGAAGGTACGAGTCAGTGTGAGGATCAGGCTGAGGGTGAGAAGGTACGAGTCAGTGTGAGGATCAGGCTGAGGGTGAGAAGGTACGAGTCAGTGTGAGGATTAGGCTGGGGGTGAGAAGGTACAAGTCAGTGTGAAGATCAGGCTGAGGGTGAGAAGATACGAGTCAGTGTGAAGATCAGGTTGAGAGTGAGAAGGTACGTGTCAGTGTGAGGATCAGGCTGAGGGTGAGAAGATACGATTCAGTGTGAGGATCAGGCTGAGAGTGAGAAGGTACGAGTCGTTGTGAGGATCAGGCTCAGGGTGAGAAGAGACGAGTCAGTTTGAGGATCAGGCTGAGGGTGAGAAGGTACGAGTCAGTGTGAGGATCAGGCTGAGGGTGAGAAGGTACGAGTCAGTGTGAGGATCAGGCTGAGGGTGAGAAGGTACGAGTCAGTGTGATGATTAGGCTGAGAAGATACGAGTCAGTGTGAGGATCAGGCTGAGGATGAGAAGATACGAGTCAGTGTGAGGATCAGGCTGAGGATGAGAAGATACGAGTCAGTGTGAGGATCAGGCTGAGGGTGAGAAGATACGAGTCAGTATGAGGATAATGCTAAGGGTGAGAAGGTACGAGTCAGTGTGAGGATCAGGCTGAGAGTGAGAAGATACGAGTCAGTGTGAGGATCAGGCTTGGAGTGAGAAGATACGAGTCAGTGTGAGGATCAGGCTGAGGGTGAGAAGGTACGAGTCAGTGTGAGGATCAGGCTTGGAGTGAGAAGATACGAGTCAGTGTGAGGATCAGGCTTGGAGTGAGAAGATACGAGTCAGTGTGAGGATCAGGCTTGGAGTGAGAAGGTACGAGTCAGTGTGAGGATCAGGCTTGGAGTGAGAAGATACGAGTCAGTGTGAGGATCAGGCTTGGAGTGAGAAGATACGAGTCAGTGTGAGGATCAGGCTTGGAGTGAGAAGATACGAGTCAGTGTGAGGATCAGGCTTGGAGTGAGAAGATACGAGTCAGTGTGAGGATCAGGCGGAGAGTGAGAAGGTACGAGTCAGTGTGAGGATCAGGCTTGGAGTGAGAAGGTACGAGTCAGTGTGAGGATCAGGCTGAGAGTGAGAAGATACGAGTCAGTGTGAGGATCAGGCTTGGAGTGAGAAGATACGAGTCAGTGTGAGGATCAGGCTGAGGGTGAGAAGGTACGAGTCAGTGTGAGGATAAGGCTGAGGATGAGAAGGTACAAGTCAGTGTGAGGATCAGGCTGAGACTGAGAAGGTACGAGTCAGTGTGAGGATGAGGCTGAGAATGTACGAGTCAGTGTGAGGATCAGGCTGAGGGTGAGAAGGTACGAGTCAGTGTGAGGATCAGGCTGAGGGTGAGAAGGTACGAGTCAGTGTGAGGATCAGGCTGAGGACTGAACCTGGGATATGGATTGTGTCAGGGGATGTACCTGAAGTGCAATTTCACAAATTATAATCATCCATTTTACCATCACGGCGGTTTGATCCCCGTCTCTCATGCACAGGTGAGTTTTTCACCTGCACCACTAATCCCAGTGTCTCCTAATTATATGGATCCACATTCACACTCTGCATCGGTCTGTGGGACGTCTGTTTTACCTCCGTCACTTACCACATCTCTTTCTGGAATGACCCGTCTCCTGTTCCTCCTCCCTCTCGTTCACACCTGGTAACTTTCATGGGCAATTAAAGGTGTATGAATTTGGAGCCATAGATCTATTGTGACCGTGGTCGTGCGTCCATCTCTTTTATGTGCAGCTTGTTAAGTGCCACATTAGAAATTTACCAGAGTGACCAGAAGGTAAGAACAACCACCTATTACTAACTGCACCTCATTTTTTTTTTAATTATTATCCCACAATTTCACTCGCCCTCTCCATCTGTAATAAACTAAATGTCAATCACAACCTCTTCCCGCAATCTATCCTAGGCCTCAGAGACATGGCTGACACCCTCCCCAGCCACAGTTACGTTGGCCTTCACTTCACCCACACTACTCGCCCTGGCAATAAACATGGTGGAGGAACTGGCCTTCTCCATCTGCATCTTCATTCCAATCCCACCTCTACCCTCCTTTCCGTTGAAGTGAACTCTCCCGCCAAGTAGTCTTCATAAACTGACCCATGACACCACATTTATCGACCATTTCTCCAACTAGCACCTACACTCTCTTTGGAGACATTCCCATCATCATTAAGGGCGATTTCAACATCCCCATTAATATCCACCAGTCAGCAGCATCTAAACTTTTGCCACTCACTTCCTTCATCTCTTGTACAATGGTCCCCACCATCTACCCACACAGATGGACATACCCTAGACCACATCTTCACCCACCTCTGTCTCCTATCTGACCTCACAATCTCACCTCTCCCCCAGCTGACCACCATCTACTCACATTCTTAAGGCCCCGTCATACTAAGCGATATCGCTAGCGAGATCGCTGCTGTGTCACGGTTTTGGTGACTCACCAGCGACCTCACCAGCGATGTCGCTATGTGTGACACTTTGCAACGATCAGGCCCCTGCTGTGAGGTCGCTGATCGTTGCAAAGTGTCCTGGACCATTTTTTCGTCTTTGCCCTCCCGCTGGCCAGCACACATCGCTGTGTGTGACCAGCGGGACCAACGATCTGGCTGGTAACCATGGTAAATATCGGGTAACTAGGGGCACGCGCGCACTTAGTAACCCGCTGTTTACCATAGATACCACTCTGCTACGGTGCGCGGAGGCTCCAGCGCACCATAGCAGAGTGGTATCCATGGTAAACAGCGGGTTACTAGGGGCACACGCGCACTTAGTAACCCGATATTTACCATAGTTACCAGCCTGCTCCTGCTTAAGCAGCAGGCTGGTAACGGGAGCAGGACATCGTGGAACGATTCTTTCCACGATGTCGCTGCTCCCCTCATCGCTGGTGATCCTGCCTGTTTGACAGCTCACCAGCGATGTATTAGCGATGCAGCAACGATCCCTGACAGGTCGTATCGTTGTCGGGATCGCTGCTGCATCGCTTAGTGTGACGGGGCCTTTAATCCAGTTATCTTCTACTACCCCACAAGTTCAGTAATTAGCATCCAACCCCCCCCCCACCGACAGGAACATATCGTGCCTGGACATTCACACACACACTCTCTATTCTACTGATGTCCACCATATATTCACTCCAGGACATAGACACAGAAGCAGTATCGCCACACTGGTCACATCTATTGACACTGTCATCCTTCTCATTCACAGCAGAAGGTGATGAATCAATAAGCAACCCTGACACCAAGCTCATAAAGAGCTGCGCCAAGCCTCCAGGGTTGCAGAGTGGCACTGGAAGAAAACACACTAGCTGGGAGACTTCACTACATTCAAAGAAGAAATTCTCACATTCAAGTAAGAATTCAGCGCTGCAAAACAGGACAACTTACAACCCTCATGTCTTCTCTATCCCATAAGCCCAGACATTTATTCAACACTTTCACCTTCCTCCTCCTCCATCCATTGTTGCCCACCCCCCCCCCCCGACCTCACTAATTTCTACAGAAGACATTGCAGCAAATTTCAAAAACAAGATTGACCAAACCAGTCAAAGGATCTTCAACTACCACCCCACCTCCGTACAACAGACCAGCCCCCCTCCCCATAACCATCCTCCTAGCCTCACTAAAGAAAAGCTTACTCATTTTCTCTCCATGTCACACTTCACCACTTGTGTGCTTGATCCTATCCATTCCCATCTGCTCCTTCAACCTATCATTAACCTCTGGTGTTTTCCTTTTGCTTTCAAACATGCTCCAATCACACCTATCCTGAAAAAGACATCCCTTCACCCGACCTCTACATCCATATTACTCCTTTTTGCCTCCTCGAACAGCAGATCCACAATGAACTTTCCTCCCATCTCTCATCCAACTCTCTCTTCGACAACCTATAACCCGTCTTCTGTCCCCACCGCTCCTCCAAGACTGCCCTAACCAAAATTACTGCTTACGGACCCCCAAAGCCAACAGACAATTCTCTATACTCCTCCTTCTAGACTTGTCCTATGTCTTCTACATTACTCTGTGCTCCTCCTCCTCTATCATCTTCCATTGGCAGATGCGTCTATGACTGAGACTCAATGTGGACAAAACCGAACTCCTCACCTTTCCTCCATCTCATTCACCAGCTGCCAGATCTATCCATCACTATAATCACTCCACGTTTTCTTCTGTATCACAAGTCCACTGTCTTGGTGCAACCCTCGACTCTGCCCTATCCTTCACACCGCACAGCCCCCACAGTCTATACCCGGACACCGCACAGCCCCCACAGTCTATACCCGGACACCGCACAGCCCCCACAGTCTATGCCCGGACACCGCACAGCCCCCACGGTCTATGCCCGGACACCGCACAGCCCCCACGGTCTATACCCGGACACCGCACAGCCCCCATGGTCTATGCCCGGACACCGCACAGCCCCCATGGTCTATGCCCGGACACCGCACAGCCCCCATAGTCTATGCCCGGACACCGCACAGCCCCCATAGTCTATGCCCGGACACCGCACAGCCCCCAGAGTCTATGCCCGGACACCGCACAGCCCCCAGAGTCTATGCCCGGACACCGCACAGCCCCCAGAGTCTATACCCGGACACCGCACAGCCCCCAGAGTCTATACCCGGACACCGCACAGCCCCCAGAGTCTATACCCGGACACCGCACAGCCCCCATAGTCTATACCCGGACACCGCACAGCCCCCATAGTCTATACCCGGACACCGCACAGCCCCCATAGTCTATACCCGGACACCGCACAGCCCCCATAGTCTATACCCGGACACCGCACAGCCCCCATAGTCTATACCCGGACACCGCACAGCCCCCATAGTCTATACCCGGACACCGCACAGCCCCCATAGTCTATACCCGGACACCGCACAGCCCCCATAGTCTATACCCGGACACCGCACAGCCCCCATAGTCTATACCCGGACACCGCACAGCCCCCATAGTCTATACCCGGACACCGCACAGCCCCCATAGTCTATACCCGGACACCGCACAGCCCCCATAGTCTATACCCGGACACCGCACAGCCCCCATAGTCTATACCCGGACACCGCACAGCCCCCATAGTCTATACCCGGACACCGCACAGCCCCCACAGTCTATACCCGGACACCGCACAGCCCCCACAGTCTATACCCGGACACCGCACAGCCCCCACAGTCTATACCCGGACACCGCACAGCCCCCACAGTCTATACCCGGACACCGCACAGCCCCCACAGTCTATACCCGGACACCGCACAGCCCCCATAGTCTATACCCGGACACCGCACAGCCCCCATAGTCTATACCCGGACACCGCACAGCCCCCATAGTCTATACCCGGACACCGCACAGCCCCCATAGTCTATACCCGGACACCGCACAGCCCCCATAGTCTATACCCGGACACCGCACAGCCCCCATAGTCTATACCCGGACACCGCACAGCCCCCATAGTCTATACCCGGACACCGCACAGCCCCCATAGTCTATACCCGGACACCGCACAGCCCCCATAGTCTATACCCGGACACCGCACAGCCCCCATAGTCTATACCCGGACACCGCACAGCCCCCATAGTCTATACCCGGACACCGCACAGCCCCCATAGTCTATACCCGGACACCGCACAGCCCCCATAGTCTATGCCCGGACACCGCACAGCCCCCATAGTCTATGCCCGGACACCGCACAGCCCCCATAGTCTATACCCGGACACCGCACAGCCCCCACAGTCTATACCCGGACACCGCACAGCCCCCACTCACCTTCCCAAACTTGTTCTGCTTGATGTGCAGCGGACCCTCCTTCAGGGGTTTGTCAGGGGAGGCCATCCCGGCTGTGGATCACTGACACAAAGCTCCGAACCCTCCACAGAACATCTCCAAACCCGCAACACAGATCTCCGGCTTCCCCCGAACTTCATCCAACTTCACTGCTCTTCCCTGATCCTCCTCCCCCCGCCCAACATTTCTGCTTTCTCTATAACTTCCTCCTCCGTCCGCTTCCTGTATACAGATCACTGCACTATATATACTGGTATATACCGCCCTGTATACACATCACCGCACTATATATACTGGTATATACCGTCCTGTATACACATCACTGCACTATATATACTGGTATATACCGCCCTGTATACACATCACCGCACTATATATACTGGTATATACCGCCCTGTATACAGATCACCGCACTATATATACTGGTATATACCACCCTGTATACACATCACTGCACTATATATACTGGTATATACCGCCCTGTATACACATCACCGCACTATATATACTGGTATATACCGCCCTGTATACACATCACTGCACTATATATACTGGTATATACCGCCCTGTATACACATCACTGCACTATATATACTGGTATATACCGCCCTGTATACAGATCACTGCACTATATATACTGGTATATACCGCCCTGTATACACATCACTGCACTATATATACTAGTATATACCGCCCTGTATACACATCACTGCACTATATATACTGGTATATACCGCCCTGTATACACATCACCGCACTATATATACTGGTATATACCGCACTGTATACACATCACCGCACTATATATACTGGTATATACCGCCCTGTATACACATCACCGCACTATATATACTGGTATATACCGCACTGTATACACATCACCGCACTATATATACTGGTATATACCGCACTGTATACACATCACCGCACTATATATACTGGTATATACCGCCCTGTATACACATCACCGCACTATATATACTGGTATATACCACCCTGTATATACATCACTGCACTATATATACTGGTATATACCACCCTGTATACACATCACTGCACTATATATACTGGTATATACCACCCTGTATATACATCACTGCACTATATATACTGGTATATACCACCCTGTATACACATCACTGCACTATATATACTGGTATATACCACCCTGTATATACATCACTGCACTATATATACTGGTATATACCACCCTGTATATACATCACTGCACTATATATACTGGTATATACCACCCTGTATATACATCACTGCACTATATATACTGGTATATACCACCCTGTATACACATCACTGCACTATATATACTGGTATATACCACCCTGTATACACATCACCGCACTATATATACTGGTATATACCGCCCTGTATACAGATCACTGCACTATATATACTGGTATATACCGCCCTGTATACACATCACCGCACTATATATACTGGTATATACCACCCTGTATATACATCACTGCACTATATATACTGGTATATACCACCCTGTATATACATCACTGCACTATATATACTGGTATATACCACCCTGTATACACATCACTGCACTATATATACTGGTATATACCACCCTGTATACACATCACTGCACTATATATACTGGTATATACCACCCTGTATACACATCACCGCACTATATATACTGGTATATACCGCCCTGTATACAGATCACTGCACTATATATACTGGTATATACCGCCCTGTATACACATCACTGCACTATATATACTAGTATATACCGCCCTGTATACACATCACTGCACTATATATACTGGTATATACCGCCCTGTATACACATCACCGCACTATATATACTGGTATATACCGCACTGTATACACATCACCGCACTATATATACTGGTATATACCGCCCTGTATACACATCACCGCACTATATATACTGGTATATACCGCACTGTATACACATCACCGCACTATATATACTGGTATATACCGCACTGTATACACATCACCGCACTATATATACTGGTATATACCGCCCTGTATACACATCACTGCACTATATATACTGGTATATACCACCCTGTATATACATCACTGCACTATATATACTGGTATATACCACCCTGTATACACATCACTGCACTATATATACTGGTATATACCACCCTGTATATACATCACTGCACTATATATACTGGTATATACCACCCTGTATACACATCACTGCACTATATATACTGGTATATACCACCCTGTATATACATCACTGCACTATATATACTGGTATATACCACCCTGTATATACATCACTGCACTATATATACTGGTATATACCACCCTGTATATACATCACTGCACTATATATACTGGTATATACCACCCTGTATACACATCACTGCACTATATATACTGGTATATACCACCCTGTATACACATCACCGCACTATATATACTGGTATATACCGCCCTGTATACAGATCACTGCACTATATATACTGGTATATACCGCCCTGTATACACATCACCGCACTATATATACTGGTATATACCACCCTGTATATACATCACCGCACTATATATACTGGTATATACCACCCTGTATATACATCACTGCACTATATATACTGGTATATACCACCCTGTATATACATCACTGCACTATATATACTGGTATATACCACCCTGTATACACATCACTGCACTATATATACTGGTATATACCACCCTGTATACACATCACCGCACTATATATACTGGTATATACCGCCCTGTATACAGATCACTGCACTATATATACTGGTATATACCGCCCTGTATACACATCACTGCACTATATATACTAGTATATACCGCCCTGTATACACATCACTGCACTATATATACTGGTATATACCGCCCTGTATACACATCACCGCACTATATATACTGGTATATACCGCACTGTATACACATCACCGCACTATATATACTGGTATATACCGCCCTGTATACACATCACCGCACTATATATACTGGTATATACCGCACTGTATACACATCACCGCACTATATATACTGGTATATACCGCACTGTATACACATCACCGCACTATATATACTGGTATATACCGCCCTGTATACACATCACTGCACTATATATACTGGTATATACCACCCTGTATATACATCACTGCACTATATATACTGGTATATACCACCCTGTATATACATCACTGCACTATATATACTGGTATATACCACCCTGTATACACATCACTGCACTATATATACTGGTATATACCACCCTGTATACACATCACTGCACTATATATACTGGTATATACCACCCTGTATATACATCACTGCACTATATATACTGGTATATACCACCCTGTATATACATCACTGCACTATATATACTGGTATATACCACCCTGTATACACATCACTGCACTATATATACTGGTATATACCACCCTGTATACACATCACCGCACTATATATACTGGTATATACCGCCCTGTATACAGATCACTGCACTATATATACTGGTATATACCGCCCTGTATACACATCACCGCACTATATATACTGGTATATACCGCCCTGTATACACATCACCGCACTATATATACTGGTATATACCGCCCTGTATACACATCACCGCACTATATATACTGGTATATACCACCCTGTATACACATCACTGCACTATATATACTGGTATATACCGCCCTGTATACACATCACTGCACTATATATACTGGTATATACCGCCCTGTATACACATCACTGCACTATATATACTGGTATATACCGCCCTGTATACAGATCACTGCACTATATATACTGGTATATACCGCCCTGTATACACATCACCGCACTATATATACTGGTATATACCGCCCTGTATACACATCACCGCACTATATATACTGGTATATACCGCCCTGTATACACATCACCGCACTATATATACTGGTATATACCACCCTGTATACACATCACTGCACTATATATACTGGTATATACCGCCCTGTATACACATCACTGCACTATATATACTGGTATATACCGCCCTGTATACACATCACTGCACTATATATACTGGTATATACCGCCCTGTATACACATCACCGCACTAAATATACTGGTATATACCACCCTGTATACACATCACCACACTATATATACTGGTATATACCACCCTGTATACACATCACTGCACTATATATACTGGTATATACCGCCCTGTATACACATCACCGCACTATATATACTGGTATATACCACCCTGTATACACATCACCGCACTATATATACTGGTATATACCACCCTGTATACACATCACCGCACTATATATACTGGTATATACCACCCTGTATACACATCACTGCACTATATATACTGGTATATACCACCCTGTATATACATCACTGCACTATATATACTGGTATATACCACCCTGTATACACATCACTGCACTATATATACTGGTATATACCGCCCTGTATACACATCACTGCACTATATATACTGGTATATACCACCCTGTATACACATCACCGCACTATATATACTGGTATATACCACCCTGTATACACATCACCACACTATATATACTGGTATATACCGCCCTGTATACACATCACCGCACTATATATACTGGTATATACCACCCTGTATACACATCACCGCACTATATATACTGGTATATACCACCCTGTATACAGATCACTGCACTATATATACTGGTATATACCACCCTGTATACAGATCACCGCACTATATATACTGGTATATACCGCCCTGTATACACATCACTGCACTATATATACTGGTATATACCACCCTGTATACACATCACTGCACTATATATACTGGTATATACCGCCCTGTATACACATCACTGCACTATATATACTGGTATATACCACCCTGTATACAGATCACTGCACTATATATACTGGTATATACCACCCTGTATACAGATCACTGCACTATATATACTGGTATATACCGCCCTGTATACACATCACTGCACTATATATACTGGTATATACCACCCTGTATACACATCACTGCACTATATATACTGGTATATACCGCCCTGTATACACATCACTGCACTATATATACTGGTATATACCACCCTGTATACACATCACCGCACTATATATACTGGTATATACCACCCTGTATACACATCACCGCACTATATATACTGGTATATACCACCCTGTATACAGATCACTGCACTATATATATATACTGGTATATACCGCCCTGTATACACATCACTGCACTATATATACTGGTATATACCACCCTGTATACAGATCACTGCACTATATATACTGGTATATACCACCCTGTATACAGAGCACTGCACTATATATACTGGTATATACCGCCCTGTATACACATCACTGCACTATATATACTGGTATATACCACCCTGTATACACATCACCGCACTATATATATACTGGTATATACCGCCCTGTATACACATCACTGCACTATATATACTGGTATATACCACCCTGTATACACATCACCGCACTATATATACTGGTATATACCACCCTGTATACACATCACCGCACTATATATACTGGTATATACCGCCCTGTATACACATCACCGCACTATATATACTGGTATATACCGCCCTGTATACACATCACCGCACTATATATACTGGTATATACCGCCCTGTATACACATCACCGCACTATATATACTGGTATATACCACCCTGTATACACATCACCGCACTATATATACTGGTATATACCACCCTGTATACACATCACCGCACTATATATACTGGTATATACCACCCTGTATACACATCACCGCACTATATATACTGGTATATACCACCCTGTATACACATCACCGCACTATATATACTGGTATATACCGCCCTGTATACAGATCACTGCACTATATATACTGGTATATACCACCCTGTATACACATCACCGCACTATATATACTGGTATATACCGCCCTGTATACACATCACCGCACTATATATACTGGTATATACCACCCTGTATACACATCACCGCACTATATATACTGGTATATACCACCCTGTATACACATCACTGCACTATATATACTGGTATATACCACCCTGTATACACATCACCGCACTATATATACTGGCATATACCACCCTGTATACAGATCACTGCACTATATATACTGGTATATACCACCCTGTATACACATCACTGCACTATATATACTGGTATATACCGCCCTGTATACACATCACTGCACTATATATACTGGTATATACCACCCTGTATACACATCACTGCACTATATATACTGGTATATACCGCCCTGTATACAGATCACTGCACTATATATACTGGTATATACCGCCCTGTATACACATCACTGCACTATATATACTGGTATATACCACCCTGTATACACATCACCGCACTATATATACTGGTATATACCACCCTGTATACACATCACCGCACTATATATACTGGTATATACCACCCTGTATACAGATCACTGCACTATATATACTGGTATATACCACCCTGTATACACATCACTGCACTATATATACTGGTATATACCGCCCTGTATACAGATCACTGCACTATATATACTGGTATATACCGCCCTGTATACAGATCACTGCACTATATATACTGGTATATACCACCCTGTATACACATCACTGCACTATATATACTGGTATATACCGCCCTGTATACAGATCACTGCACTATATATACTGGTATATACCACCCTGTATACACATCACTGCACTATATATACTGGTATATACCGCCCTGTATACAGATCACTGCACTATATATACTGGTATATACCGCCCTGTATACAGATCACTGCACTATATATACTGGTATATACCGCCCTGTATACAGATCACCGCACTATATATACTGGTATATACCACCCTGTATACACATCACCTGCACTATATATACTGGTATATACCACCCTGTATACACATCACCGCACTATATATACTGGTATATACCACCCTGTATACACATCACCGCACTATATATACTGGTATATACCACCCTGTATACACATCACCGCACTATATATACTGGTATATACCACCCTGTATACACATCACCGCACTATATATACTGGTATATACCACCCTGTATACACATCACCGCACTATATATACTGGTATATACCACCCTGTATACACATCACCGCACTATATATACTGGTATATACCGCCCTGTATACAGATCACTGCACTATATATACTGGTATATACCACCCTGTATACACATCACTGCACTATATATACTGGTATATACCGCCCTGTATACACATCACCGCACTATATATACTGGTATATACCACCCTGTATACACATCACTGCACTATATATACTGGTATATACCACCCTGTATACACATCACTGCACTATATATACTGGTATATACCGCCCTGTATACACATCACTGCACTATATATACTGGTATATACCACCCTGTATACAGATCACTGCACTATATATACTGGTATATACCACCCTGTATACACATCACTGCACTATATATACTGGTATATACCGCCCTGTATACACATCACTGCACTATATATACTGGTATATACCACCCTGTATACACATCACTGCACTATATATACTGGTATATACCGCCCTGTATACAGATCACTGCACTATATATACTGGTATATACCGCCCTGTATACAGATCACTGCACTATATATACTGGTATATACCACCCTGTATACACATCACTGCACTATATATACTGGTATATACCGCCCTGTATACAGATCACTGCACTATATATACTGGTATATACCACCCTGTATACAGATCACTGCACTATATATACTGGTATATACCACCCTGTATACACATCACTGCACTATATATACTGGTATATACCGCCCTGTATACAGATCACTGCACTATATATACTGGTATATACCACCCTGTATACACATCACTGCACTATATATACTGGTATATACCGCCCTGTATACAGATCACTGCACTATATATACTGGTATATACCGCCCTGTATACAGATCACTGCACTATATATACTGGTATATACCACCCTGTATACAGATCACTGCACTATATATACTGGTATATACCGCCCTGTATACAGATCACTGCACTATATATACTGGTATATACCGCCCTGTATACAGATCACTGCACTATATATACTGGTATATACCGCCCTGTATACAGATCACTGCACTATATATACTGGTATATACCGCCCTGTATACACATCACCGCACTATATATACTGGTATATACCGCCCTGTATACACATCACCGCACTATATATACTGGTATATACCGCCCTGTATACACATCACCGCACTATATATACTGGTATATACCACCCTGTATACACATCACCGCACTATATATACTGGTATATACCACCCTGTATACACATCACCGCACTATATATACTGGTATATACCACCCTGTATACACATCACCGCACTATATATACTGGTATATACCGCCCTGTATACACATCACCGCACTATATATACTGGTATATACCACCCTGTATACACATCACTGCACTATATATACTGGTATATACCACCCTGTATACACATCACCGCACTATATATACTGGTATATACCGCCCTGTATACACATCACCGCACTATATATACTGGTATATACCGCCCTGTATACACATCACCGCACTATATATACTGGTATATACCGCCCTGTATACACATCACCGCACTATATATACTGGTATATACCGCCCTGTATACACATCACCGCACTATATATACTGGTATATACCACCCTGTATACACATCACCGCACTATATATACTGGTATATACCACCCTGTATACACATCACTGCACTATATATACTGGTATATACCGCCCTGTATACACATCACCGCACTATATATACTGGTATATACCGCCCTGTATACACATCACCGCACTATATATACTGGTATATACCGCCCTGTATACACATCACCGCACTATATATACTGGTATATACCGCCCTGTATACACATCACCGCACTATATATACTGGTATATACCGCCCTGTATACACATCACCGCACTATATATACTGGTATATACCGCCCTGTATACACATCACCGCACTATATATACTGGTATATACCGCCCTGTATACACATCACCGCACTATATATACTGGTATATACCGCTCCTGTATACACATCACCGCACTATATATACTGGTATATACCGCCCTGTATACACATCACCGCACTATATATACTGGTATATACCGCCCTGTATACACAACACCGCACTATATATACTGGTATATACCACCCTGTATACACATCACCGCACTATATATACTGGTATATACCGCCCTGTATACACATCACCGCACTATATATACTGGTATATACCGCCCTGTATACACATCACCGCACTATATATACTGGTATATACACCCTGTATACAAATCACACGCACTATATATACTGGTATATACCACCCTGTATACACATCACCGCACTATATATACTGGTATATACCACCCTGTATACACATCACCGCACTATATATACTGGTATATACTCTCTTGGTATATACCACCCTGTATACCATCACCGCACTATATATACTGGTATATACCACCCTGTATACACATCACCGCACTATAATACTGGTATAT